>NC_140195.1:32599923-32830974 GCF_965226575.1 Pagrus pagrus
AAACACAGGCAGCTCTATGTTTTCTCTGTGTGATGTTCAGGGACAGGTCAGGACAGTCTGAAGACAGAGAGCTCTGAGGTTGAAGTCTTATGCACCGTGAGACAGTGACAGGTCTGTAGGCTACCTACGTCTTGACCACATGTCAGCTGTTCAGCTGCTGCAGAGGAAACTCCGCTGTTCTCAGCTCCACTGCAATGAGCGCTTTTTAAACAGTAGCGACCGCCTAAACTACAGGAGGATACTGTAAACTGGCGCGGATCCGGTGTGTTTATCAAAGCTTGGTCGCAGTGCTGAGGCACCGGGTCGGTTTGAGCTGCGTTCAGGCTACATTAAAACTTTATAGATCCATGGGCAGTGATCAGTGTCGGCGGCTTTTTAACTCGTTAGATAATTGTGCTCCAGTATAATCGGTACGCTTGAAACTCATCCAGTGAGAAACGTTCCGCGGTGCAAAAATAAGTGCGATTAAAATGCGTTAATTTTTTTAACGCGTTAATTTTTGTGTAATTAATTAATCTTAATTAACGCGTTAAAGTCCCGGCCCTAATATATATATATATATATATATATATATATATATATATAAAAACTATGTCAAATTTAATCAACAGTGCAAAAGTCTCAAATGTGTAATAATATTTAGATGACAGCTACAAACAAAGATTATAGTAGCTAACATAATGGCACAAATGACAACATATGACAGTGTAAAAGTACAGTATTTCTTTCCGTCTGTTCTGTGTACCTGTCGGCTGGTCTGAGGCATCTGCATGTTCTCTGGGCAGCTTCTCCACCAGAAACATGAGCAGGGAGCGGATCTCTGGCTCGTTACTGTACAGAAACGTCTGGTAGCCAATCTCTCCTTTATAACCAATGTCCTGGAAACCAACAATTTGACATATTAGGAAAACTACTTAGGGACTTCAGATTCAGGCAAAGCTTCCGTTGAACAGGTACTTTGTCCACAATTATTATTCTTCTAATTTAGCATCATGAGTGTTTTGAAAAGCCCTCTGTAAATAAAATGTGTTGATGCTACTTCCTGGTGAATGTCAGTGTGCACAGGTCTCTGAGTAAAAAAGTACCAAACAGAAATGGAGCTGAAAATGTTCCCATCAAAATGGATTCACGGCGCAGAAGAAAAAATGGAAGCCTCCACATCCTGATGATCTTCATTTAGAGTGTAACTCTCACCAAAATGCAACCTAGGCTTTTTTTGTGAATGTATCCGAGTCAAACCTTCGTGCAAAAGCATAATTACGAAAAAGCCACTTTTAAGATTTACCGTAGTTTCGTGTTCGGGTCAAAATCATTTTCGATGCCGTGCTAGGGGCAGCTGTATGGTAGCATCAACATCGCTATTTTTAAAACACTAAGACTCGACACAACATGAAACTTTGCTCGTAGTATCACCAGGGTCTCTACACATGAACATGAGCATTGAGAACATTGTTTGTGTACACAGAGTTTACTAAAAAGAAAGTTTTTGAACAACTCACGTTAGCAGCAGCAGCAGCAGTAGCCGTCCTGCCAGTCGAGATGCATCGATCCCCGAGTGCGGCGTAACATGGAGGAGAAAGCTCCATGTTACGCCGGGGATCGGGGATCGACTCTTCTCTACCGTGAACTATGAAACTTCAACTAGTTTTCCACTGGCATAGGGGTGAGTAGATTTTCATTTTTGCCTGAACTCTTCCTTTAAAGGAATAGTTCATTCTAGAACGAAATTCAGTCATTATCGACTCACCCACATGCTGATGAGAAGTCCGGTGTAGTTTCTTAATCCTCAAAGTGCAGCTGAAGACCCGCGGGGGTACCCTCCGGCAGGAATAATCCATAAAACTAGCGTCAATTGTGCCCGAGAGGAAAAGGTCCATAAAACTACACAAAACGCGGGAGCGTGCCTCCAGGCAGATATAGCATAGTGACTGTTTAGGCTAGAAAAAAGTACTAAATGATGTCGTTTCGAGTAAACTCTGGATGTCGCCACTTCAGGACACTCGGATTGCAGCGGACGAGCAGTATGGAGGAATATTACGAAGTTTTTGTGTAGTTTTATGGACCTTTTCCTCTCGGGCACAATTGACGCTCGTTATATGGATTATTCCTGCCGGAAGGTACCCCCGCGGGTCTCCATCTGCACTTTGAGGAATAAGAAACTACACCGGACTTCTCATCAGCATGAGGGTGAGTCGATAATGACTGAATTTCATTCTAGAGTGAACTATTCCTTTAAGGTTACAAGTGTTAAGTAGGGCCCGACCAATTTATCGGCGAGCCGATTAAAGCCCGTTTGAGACTAATCGGTAATCGGCCAAAACTCACCGATTGTCGCCGATATTTTCAGAAATAAAATGCAGGGAATAAGACTCGGTTTTACTTTGATAATGTTCCCCCATTTGAAAAGATCCCCCGACATTAGGCTATTTATCCTGTAGAGGGCGCACCGACCTCATGACAAACTCCATCCACTATCCACTAACCACCTCACAGCACAGCAGAGTGACTGATCTGGAGCAGGCAGCGGCAGGGACGCACGGAGGAGAACGGTAAATAAACAAGTTTGTGAAATAAACAATAAGTCAACAAGTGGCAAGTAGGCGAGTAGTTGAAAACGCTTTTCTGGTCCGAGTTTGATTCATGATAAATCCGTCGTATATTACTGAGATGATCAGTCGGTCTTCCTGTCGGCGTGAAGAGCAGTAGCTAATGGTGCCTTGTTGTAGGCCTAATGTTGGATGGTTGTCATGTTAATATGCTGCTTGACTCAGCAATAAAAAGGATTTGAAATTATTTTTCTGCCTTTAATTCTTTGTAGAAGTGTCTGAAAGGCTCAAAAGCAGCCATTTGTTCAAAAAAAAAAAAAGTAAATATGTAGATATATTACTTAAATTAATAACATTTTAAAACATTATTAAAAAAAATAAAATCGGCCGATTAATCGGTTATCGGATTTTTTCCCCCTAATAATCGGTATCGGCATCGGCCCCCAAAAATCCATATCGGTCGGGCCCTAGTGTTAAGGAACCAATGTTATTGTTCTCCAGGGTCCTGGCGCCTTCATTCATCCGATTCAAAGACTGACAAGAGGTACTGATCAAGTCCATTCATCTTAAGTAAGTGTGGGTCATAACTCAGAAGGGTCTCACCTGACAGGCCTGTGCCAGGCTCATGCCCACTCTGAAGCGTGCAGACATCCCTGGAGGAAGGGCGGTGGGCAGCACACTGCCCTGGCCTGGATCGATCACACGGACACATCTGACCACCGCCTCCACTATCAGCTCACTGCTAAATTGTTTCACGCTGTCAATTTCCTCCCCCACCTCTCTGTGGGTCACAAAACGAGTATTTTTAATTAGCAGTTACACACTTTGTTGTGTTTTATTCCATGCAAGTTCACAAATGTGCATAAATTATCCCACATAGGGATACTGTACGTCTGTGATCATATGATGACGGGCTGACTCGTAGGGTTTCTGACAAACGGCCATGTTGCTATCCACAAAACTGCACATTAGTCAGCTAACATGTCATTTTAATAACATATAGTTAAGCACAACAGTACATTTGCTAAAAGCGCTTGTTACTTACGTGCCGACTTGTTTGAGGGCGTGAATCAAAATGTTGTCAACTTCTTCCATCGTTCTTCCAAGTTCCTCTGACAGAACAGCTACTAGCTAACAGACAGGATTATAGCAGAACATCTGATGCTAGCAGAGTCATCGAATAACATCGATTTGGCTTTAATTAGTGAGGGTTTTCCATGGAGGCAAGAGAACTACCTTCCATCTTGTTAGCTAGCGTTAACTTAGGAACCAAGCTAGCTACTAAGAGCTGAACAAACAGCAATATCCATTGCAATGCTCCGGTGCACTTAAACGCCTTACTCCGAATAAGCTTCAGGTAGAACGGAAGATTTGTTTTCCCTACAAATTGAACCTAACCGTGACTATCTCTTACAAACGTAACAAATGTGACATTCGTCTGTCTTGTTCGGTGTGGAAATTAAGTACTAAGGGAACAGAGGGGCAGTGATTCTGGGAGGTAGAGTTTCATCTCGATTACTCGTCGTCGAGATAAATAGGAGCTGAGCAACCTAGAAATACACTTCCCAGCATGCACCAAAAGAGACAATCTCATGACCGGAAACGTGCTGGACTGTTAACTGTCAGACGTGTATAAAAAAACAAAAAACAAAAAAACTGTCAGACGTGTAAACTGTGAATCTGTAAGTAAGCTGCTTGTTGTTGACAACAGTCTTTATATATGTGTAACACTTCACACTAAAATCAACACGTCTGCCGTTTTCCAGACATGAGGAAGGTATATTTATTTGACATTAATACAATGTTCGCCTGCTCATGCACATCTTTCTCTGTCGTAAATCTGCATCACTTTTTTCAAGTCGTCAAATACTGACAATCTGGGAATCAGACTCAACAATCTTTCTTTCAGAAGTGTGTAACGCTAGAGTGTGTGCAAGTGAGTATAGAAAAAAAGCCGTGTTCACATCTTTTATTAACATTCATCCTTAGTGATTCAATCACAAGCGGACAGCTCTGCTGTCAGTTCATACCTGGCATTAATATGCGTCTTGAGTAACCAATTGCGGTCTGACTTAACCTACCAGATGTAGGCTGTTGGCAAAGCCAGTCATTAGGTGCCTATTCCAGGCTGCATTCTCCTCTTCCTTCCACTATCTGCGTGTGGGTCTTACAGACAGAATGTGACAATGGCTCACTGCGTCCTCAAAGGCATTATTTTCAATGGCACGTCACCAAGCACACTGTTCAGTGTGCAGAGCTGCATTGACCCCTGTAGCGAGCAAAGCTCAAATCACGTTACATTTGAAAGGCCTATTATTGTTTTCAAAATCCCCTTTCTATGTGAAACCATGGATCTAGTAAGCGGAATCTGGAAACAGCGTTTGGGATGGAACCCCCTTTATTGAAAGCTGCTCAGTGGCATAGGATGCCAAAGAAGTTCGACTTCCTGGGTGTGAATTTCCCTGTATCTTCCACATAGCTTCTGCTTTGTGTGGGGGACACTCAAAAAAAGCATCTGGCATTGAAAAGTCACTTTAATTGTACTAGGTGGCTGCATATATGGAGAAAAAAAACACCTAACCCTGAAAAAATTCTAACAAAAGGTTTCTCAGCAGTTTTTTTGTAGTATTAGGTGTCCTTAATAACATACTAAAAGTTTACCAAAGTTTGACCACTAGAAAGGTGTAATTTTCAAGATGGCGTCCAAGATGGGCAGGAAGCCTTTAAAATATCCTAACTCCTTCATTATTTGACCTAGCCAAGTAATCTTGGTGTCTAACCCCATGTTTTCTGGGTCTATGAATCCATTGGACTTGTCTAAATTGCACTGGCATGATTACACACTTATGGAATAGGCCTATATGATTTTGTGAAATTACTGTAAGGTTTTATCTTTGTTTGGGGTGAACCAGAGATGTAAACGATTTAGCCTATTATTGTGAGAATCACTATAATCAACCTCTATGGGAGGAAAAGTGTGACGACTAATGGTAAATCTAGTGAAGGTCACAGTGCAAAAAAGTATAAAAAAATAAACCAAAATTAGAGGAAACAAGTGAAGAAAATAGAAAAAGATATGTATAAATAAGAAAAGTATTAAAAAAATATAAAAAACAAAACGCAAAAAAAAAATCAAAACGCATTATAAAAAATATAAACGTATATATAAAAAATAAAACAAAAAAATAAAAGGGGTTAGCAGTACTGAGCCTTCACGTGGCAGCCCTGGTTTTTTTTTTTAAGATTTATTTATTGACAATGCACAAGGTACATTGGTCATTTTTTATACAATGTAAAAGATAAAATAACAAAGACGAAGAGAAAAAATACAAAAAATACAAAAAAAATACAAAAACACATAACACTGTAACTTCACTCTTGCAATTTAAACACCCCACCCCAGCCATAGATTGGCACAGTTCACAACACTCGGTCCTTATTAGAGATAAAGAAAAGGCCAAAAAAAGAGACGGATACAAGAAGTAGATATGCATACTTAACTGAGAGGGTTAATTGAAGGGAGAAGTGCTAAAAATGAGCCCCATATTCTATTGTGTTTCAGGTTTTTTCCTGACATTGTACAGAATTTTCTCTGGCGTGCAGTATGATGAAAGGGTGGGTTTTCTGATTTCCAGTTCACTAGTATAATTTTTTCCCCAGCTGTGCTGGCTAATGACACAAAATATTTCTTATGTTTAGTTATCTTAAGCATGTTGACATCTACCAAAAGCCAAATTTTCTAATCTCTTGGAATTTCGGTCTCTATAACATCTGAAACAGTGGCTATAACGAACTTTCAAAAGTCTTCTAGATAGGGACAAGTCCAGAGCATATGGAGTAACTTTCCTTCATTCACCTTACACCTTTGGCACATGGCAGAGACATTCCTATCGATCTTATGAAGTCTGTGTGGGGTGAGATAAATTCTATGAAAGATCTTAAATTGTATTTGTCTATGTTTAGTGGAAATTAGTACCGTTGGGGATCTTTCCAATGTGTTTCGTCAGTCGGCATCTTCATAATTACAACCTAGGTCTGTCTCCCACTTGTTTTTTAATCGATAGTCTATCAGAAATTGGCAAGTTTCTGTTCAAGATGTTGTATATAGAGGATATCAGTCCTCTTGTGGAGGAGAGTCATGTATCAAGCAGATGCTTCTCAAAGGGGGATTCCACTGGCAAATTTGGAAAGTCAGCAGAGTTATCTTGGAGCCAGTGTCTAACTTGAAGGAACTTGCATGAGTTTCCTGCCATGCACAAAAAGTGCTCAAGATTATGGGTTTTTTGTTATTAAAGAAAGGTTTTTCTTTGATCCCAACAAGGGGATATTTTTTAATGGGGTAGCTTTCAATATATGTTGTTCTATAGAGAGCCATCTGATGTCACTACTCTCAGGGCCGGATCTACTAAGATCCCAAATTGCTTGTACTAATCTGCGTGGGCAATCTAGAAATTTGCGTGTGGGGTTGAACCGCGGTTTGCGGGCGATTTACTAAGAGTGATTGCGTTAATGACAACAGGTGCAAACGTGTTGGAGACACGCCTATTTAAATGAGGGTTTAGTGTGTTTCATGGTTTTCAGCATGGCAAGTTTGAGAGCGAAAGCGCAAAGTGAAATTGGACCCTTTGGAATTAGAAGTGTTGGTAGAGGAAGCGAATAAACATTTCAAGGAGCTGCAGCAAAGGAATCTGACGGTCGCGCAAAGGAACGCCATGTGGGAGAAAATCATAGAAAAAGTTAATGCTGTTGGAAAAAACAGGCGAACAGTGGATGAAGTGAGAAGGAGATACCAAGACATCAGAAGAAGAACAAAAGAAAAATTGGCGTATAATAATATAAATATAATAATAATAGTAAACTTGCAAGGAGTTTTGTTATTGCAGGTATTGCGTGACTCCTTCTCGTAGCTGGCTCCAAATCCGCTCTGAGTTCCTCCAACAGCTCCAAAGTGGCAAGGCTGGATAGGCGATATGTTCTAACGATAGTTTCCTCATTCATCCCAAAAATGTTCACACGAGGGTGAAAAATGCGTTCTCGGTGTCTCCTTCCATTGTTTCGGCGTCTCCTTCTTGCAACAATAACGGCAGCCATGTGTGCGCAATTACGCATACAAACCGTTTGCACCTCCCTTTGAGACGTGGTAAATATAGACGCAGTTTCTATGAGCAAAATTGCTTTCCGGTTTGATAAATCACTTTGCGTGTGCTAAATTAATATATTTCCATTTTCTCCACCCACAACACGCACAATTGCGTGTAAACGCCCCATGTTGCATATTCATTGCTGCAAACGTACTAACTGAATGCAGACACGCTATTTTGCACCTTTGACAGACGCAACCCTTTTTGCGCACTGTTAGTAAATCAGTTTGCACCTTTTTTTGCGTGTGCAAGCAGTTTGCACACGTTTTAATACACGCAAACCTTAGTAGATCCGGCCCTCAGAGTGTAATTTTATGCTCAGAGGTACCATATTTGACACCAGAGATGGCAGCATTAACTTGGATTGGCATGAGCAAATGGTTCGATGGCAAGCGAGAATAATAACGGAGAGACACAACAGCCCTGTCGGACCCCTCTAGAAAGTGAGAAGCGACCAACAGGACTCCATTAATTAATATTTGTGCTTTAGGTGCCTTGAAAAGTGTTTTAAGATAGTGAATGAATTTTACACCAAAATTCATTTGAAATAGAAAGGTAGGTTCGATCCTGTCAAACGCCTTCTCAACATCCATTGATATTATCAGCCTAGGCTCTTTTGTCATCTGTGCAGAATCAATTATATGAAATAAACGGCGGACATTATCTGACCCTCGCCTATTCCTGATGAACCCAGTTTGATCTGGGTGTATTATTTTTGGCATAATGTCTTCTAATCTAGTAGCAAGCAATTCAGAGATAACCTTGTAATCAGCGTTTATAAGACTTAAGGGCCTATAGGAGCTACATTTTTGTCTGTCCTTGTCAGGTTTTGGTAATAGTGTAATGGTAGCTAATTCGAGAGAGCTGGATGGGTCAGTCAGAGACCTGCCATCATCAATAATTATTGAATGAATTATTTTATCTGATTCCCCCTTCTTGATTTGCCATGCTAGTAATTTACCAGTTTTATTGCCGCACCCATAATAGTGGTAATTGGTCCAAGCTAAAGCTGCTTCGGCCTTGGTAGTACATAAATTATTATACTGTATTTGTTTCACAGTCAAAGAATTTAAAATGTCCATTCTTTTGGTTTCAGAATGTTTTTGTTCAAGTATTCTAATTTCTTCATCTAATTTTGTCAATTCTTTTCTCCTTTCCCTTGATTTATATGAACTGTAGGACAAAATACATCCCCTCATGAATGTCTTAAGACATCCCATATAATTGCATTGGAGGCAGAGTTCACGTTGGAATAAGATTTATGAACGTTAGAGAAAAAGGAGAAGTCTTTCTTATTAGGATTGAGAGTGCGCCAGACATCGCATAGCCCCAACTCTTTTATGCCATGGTTCAAAATCACGGCTGCCTTTAATGGCGTGGGTGATTTAGGCAAGGAACGGGCCATAGTTGGATAAAGACCAAGTTAAAATCGCCACCAATAAGGCAGTGTCCCTGAGCTGCAGCAATCCTTAGGAGTAGTTCATTAAAAAAAGAGGATCATCATGATTGGGTGGCAGCCCTGTTTTGACTAATTTTACAGTACCACACAGTTCTAATGAATTTATTCATTATTGGAACCAAAAGAATGGTTATGAACCACAGAAACCACCAACACTAGGCAAAACGATATGAGAAAGGAGAAATATGCAATTACTTAAGGAAAATTGTACTTATTTTTCGCATAAATACGCTTGTAACCAATTGCTTTAATATATAATTGTACTTGTTATCACTTATCTATCATGCAAATATGCTAATTAGAATATTACATGCCCAAAACATGTATCAGGCACCAATGTTCTTGGTCTAGGAGGAATACAAAGGTGTAATGGTCATTTTAAGGACCTGACGGCCGCCATTTTGAATATGGGGCCTTTCTTGGAGTCAAACTTTGGTAAACTTTTAGTATGTTTTTAAGTGCATCTGATACTACTGTAAACCACTGAGAAACCTTTTGTTAGAATTTTTTCTGGGTCAAACCATATTTGCAGCTGACTGTACTATTTTTAATCCCACATGGGTAAATTCTTTTTATCACTCACATGCACTGTGTATAGAGGAGATGAGTGAAGGGGCTGCCACATGCACGGCGCCCAACGAGCAGTGTTAGGGGTTGGTGCCTTACTCAAGGCACCTCGGCAAATGCCCAGGATGTGAACTAGCATTCTCCATTACTAGTCCACATCATACTTTTTTGGTCCAAGTGGGACTTGAACCGACTTTGAGTCCCCAAGCCAAGTCCCTACAGACTGAGCTATTGCCGCCCCACTTCTTTCACGATGTATGCTCAAAGTAAAAAGTCTTTGTGGACCAGTGAGCATCTCATGACATGGTAATTACACGGTTTGGCCACTATGTAAAATTGGCTTCAAAGCCCAGCACTGTTCCTGGGGCTTACATGAAACAACAAACAACCCTCATGCTAGCAACCTACACACTGAAAATAGCAAGTTACCCTGACCCCAACCTTGTCTTTTTTCTTTTAGCCATTTTAATCCCAGGGCTCACCCCCCACGTGCAGAAACAACATGCATGTAGGGAGGCATGCACTGTCGCTCCATCCTGGGTTTAGCGCCGCCTATGAAGCTTGTGATTGGTTTGAGTTTGGTTTAAGTGTTTTCCTTCCTATACCGTGTGTGTTTGTGTGTGTGTGTGTGTGTGTGTGTGTGTGTGTGTGTTTGCTGAGGAATAAAATACATAAAACAATCACAAACAGTAGTGACACTATTTCTAATAGCTTTTCAGGCTTCTTATCAGATTTGCTCACACCATGTGGAGGAAATGAAACACATGCCAAAATGATCGCTGGAGATTGAGGGCCGGCTGCAGAGTGATTGGTCAGTTGCAATGATGGCTCTGGAGCAGGGCTGTCACGATATCAGATTTTCATCGGACGATTATCGTGCCCAAAAGAATTCCCAATAATTGTATTATCGCTATATATATATAGAAATTTTGAACAAAACAAAACAAAAAAATTAGTCTAATTCATCTTAACTCTGTTTATTGTGTTTTGTCTGTTTTTGCAAAATGAATAACATTCATTATACCAGCTTAGGGAGATGGAGAGAGTCTATGTAATCATACATTTTCGTTTGTCATCATGTCGTTTCAGCTTGAGTTTGCAAAGAAGTAGTAAATCAATGAGTAGCAGCCACACACTAGCTAGCTAAAAGTTAACTGGGATTGCAGCTTTTTCCTCTTCTTTTTCCTCTGTATGACACTTGGCAACCAGTGTTTAGGTACATTATCGCCAGCTACTATAACAAAGTGAGAACAGAAAGAAACAAAAACAATTTAAGAGGCGCTTATTTACAAGATATCAATATTTACTTTTTTGAATATCACAGTTATTGTCAATACTGGTTATCAGCGAGTCCTCTTCTCTGGAGCAACATAATTCTAATGTTCCAGGAACAACAACAACAACTGGTACTGTGTACATGTCAGTACTGGCCCACTCCAAGAACTGGCCCAGACCACCTCTGAATGTGGTATGAGTGTGTGGTGGTACTGGCTGTAAATTGCCTACAGGCCAACCCAACCTACATAAAAATATAAACAAAAAACATAACTAGGGGAATGCCCAATGTCCACTACTAGGACAATAAACCCATAAATGAATAAATGCCTCTTTTGGGTACAATAAATAAATGCCTCTTCTACAGGCCCCAGGGAAATAAAATAGTAAACTGAAGGTGTAAAGGGGCCTGGGTTTTAAAAGGTTCCCAAAAAAACAAAGTTTCAGATCTCAATGTGTCCTCAGTGTGTCCTGAAGCATTCCCCACACAGAAAAGCTCCTATTTTCCATGACCTGCATCCCCAGTCATCTTTAAAGTCTGATGAATGAAACAGGATTACGTAAACAGGACACAGAAACAGGTATTCCGGTAAAGTTACAAAAAAACTATGTAATTACATTATAGATACATTCAGTAAAAAGGGGAATTCCTAACAGGATTACAATTTTAAAATCAAGATTGATATACTACATTGCACATGTGCACACATGACAACACAGTCTCACACACCATCACTCTGGTCCTGAGGGAAACTGAATACTCATTATCAAGATTTTTTTAAAAAGTAACCTTATTGATATTTCATTTATCTAGTCTTTACATGCATATGGTTGGTGTTGGGTTAATCCAAAAATAACAGAAAGTAATCAAGTTAAATTACTTTAATATGGTGATACTTGGATTACGTTACTGACTACATTTTTAACAAGTAATTAATAACTGTATCGGAATACATTTTTAAAGTAACCCTCACATCCCTGCTCATGATTGACAATATCAAATGCTGCACTATGGTGTAAAAGTTTTAAAGTCTCCAATTTTCTGTTAGTCATAAATCATTGTGAACTTTAAAATAAGCCAATTAAGTGCTATGGTCCTAACTAAAGCCAGATTAAAAGGGTTCAAACATGTCATTCTTACTAAAAAAATGATTGAAGATGTAATAAACGTTTCCAGAATTACAGATAAAAATGGAGGCTTGGAAATGGCCCGAAAATAGAGCGAGAGAACCATATCATGTTTAATACAATAAGGAAAAGAACTATGGAAAATCAACAATTTATGATAAACAGGGCACAGAGAAATGGTCTATTTTCTGTTCATCCGCCACTGCAACAGCTCAAAATGGGCAGGCTGGAGTAGAAAACAAACGTACCCGGGCCTCTAAGTACTAGCCTACAGGAATTTACCACAGGGGTACCACTAGTTTTTAGGTATGCCAGTCTGGTGCTCATGATCAAGGTATATCCAGTAGATGGCGGTAGTACAACTGTAAACACTGTGTAAACTTGAAGCAGAAGAAGAGCATCATTTTATTGATCATCATGTCGGTGTAGAAGGGAAGCAAAACTCCGAACAACCACCCTTGTTCCGAAACGGAGTCTGTAAAATGGCAGGCGAAGAGGAGAGGGGGGTGGTTCGTGTCAAAGTCAAGGTAGGAGGATTTAGGTAACAAATAGTCTGCCAGCGTCTTCTTGTTGGCTAACTAACGTTAGCAACCCCGTTATCCTGTTTATTGAATTGTTTGCCTCATGCTTCATGTTTGTCTGACACGTCGACAAAATATAACACCTGTGACATTAGGTGTACAACAATGCTCGTCGAGAGCGAGTCTGTGCCGAGGCGACTCGCTTATTGACAATTGTGTTTATCGTCAGCTTTGTCTGTTGTCACTGAATGCAGTCTATGACAGCTGGGGGTGCTAATCAATTCTTCCTCCTATCACCTTAATTACACCGGCTGACAGCAAGGTACAAGTTACACTTCAACAAAAATCTATAAAAGCAATATTAATATCCAACCTGACGCTAAAGCCAGATCGCTGCCCCCCTTCCCCCCCGAAATGGAGCTTACGTCACCTGCCTGCTCAGCAGTTTGCGTGAGCGTGTGCACGTCATGTTACCTGAAGCAGAGCTTGGACGTATCAGGCCTGCATCCATGACGAAAGCAGTACTAATATATTTTATTTAAAATGTTGCAAAAGGGTAAATATGGGTCAAATCGGATGATAATGTATATAATAAATCACCATAATATATACTACACACAGTGCTTTCTAAATACCTATGTGTATTGCATGCTGCTGCTGGGCAAGAATTAAATCTTAACATTTATCAACTCTAAACAGAACTAGTTGTGATATTATCTACTATGTGTGTGTGTGTATGTATGTATGTATGTATGTATGTATATATATACACACACACACACACACACACACACACACACACACACACACACAGTACTCATGCCCATTCGTAGAATGTAGATTTTTATTGTGAAGTACACTTTAAATCTCAGCATGCAGGAAATTTCTTACCTGGGTGTTGATACTGTTGTTGTCCGACAATGCAATTCCCAATGGAACCACTCACTCAAGAAAAATATATTTTTTTAAATAACTACAGTGGGGTGACAGCTTTGATGACAGTTTAAATAAACACGGTAAATAATCTTTGCAAAAACATTTTGTTAACTTTTGCACATATATTGTGTTCTATTGTACCATAAAGAGAAAATTATTATTGTATATTTTATGGTATTATCCCATAGTATGGAATTTTTTCCAAGCCATGTCATTCCCACATTATCATAATTTTTTTCCTACGTTTCTCACTTATGATAATTTAGAAATTGTGATTTAATGCGTTTCAGAAATGTGATGGGGTTCTACCTGTGGAGTTTCGCTCCTTTGCCGTTGATCCTCAGATAACATCACTGGAGGTCCTGCAGCACATACTAATCAGAGCTTTTGATTTAAATGGGTAAGAGTGGTCAGGCTGGCAAATCCGATGTACAGGCACAAAGGCTATCAGAGTTTGTACCAACAAGCATTACATGTCATTCTTTTTTTTTATCTATCAAACTAGGAAGAAGAATTTCGGGATCAGTTACCTGTCTCGCGATCGGAGTGGTGCTGAAATCTATATGTCTCTTGTGTCTGACTGGGATTTGGATGTTGCATTTGTGAGTGCAGCCAAACCATATCTACAGCTCAAGATGGACATAAAACCTTCAGAAGACAGTAAGAATGCCAGTGTATCCTTAAAGCAACTAACAAAATAAACAAAATTGCTGTGCCTTAAGAAGGAATCTCAGTATTAGCAGGAGAAATGATTACAGCAAGCAAAACCTGTTTCACTGTTCACATGGGGACCTAACTGTTTTAACACAGACTTGGACTTTAAAGCCCCTATCCAGTGTATTTTGGTATTTTTATGATATTTATGTTTTTCGGGGTCCTTTCCTGGCAATATTGATGAGCCACACCGGTTACCGAATATTTGTTGACAAATAACTTAGGCCTGGACTACACGAATACAATATATTCCTAAACGCACATTTTTCTGTCCAATTGGGCCTCTCAACCACACGAACACGGCGATTTCACCCACATAAACGGAGATATTTTTAAACGGATAAAAAAGTGGAGAAATAAAAAAATATCCGATTGAATGGATCCGTGTAGCGATGTTAAACGGAGCTGGTGTTGATGCGATGACGTCAAGCGCCTAGCGACAAGCCATTCGCACATGCGCATTGAAGCAAAACGGTTGTCCACAACAATGGCCTACATGTACCGGGCTATCTATGTGTGCTTTGCACTTTTAGGTCTCATCTCAGCTCTACACATGAACGTAACGTTGTTGCATCAACTGTACTCCACCAGTGCGCAAAGGCGTCTGCTGCGCCCAATATTACTGGATAGCCCCAAGCGTCCACGGTTTAAAATCCGCCAGAAACGCCGGTTTTGGGTCAGACCGGGTTGGACCAGCAAATGGTAGGACAATTTCATGGCAGGGGATGTGGTTGATGAGGAGTGGAAATAACTGCCGCCGTTTGACTGCTTCTTCTGGACCGTTTGACTACGCATGCCCATAACGTTCCTCTTCTGTGGTATCGGCCGGGCATGGCATTGCAGGCTTCAGAGGCGATCGTTTTCAGTTTTGCCTCTTCGTATGGACAGGGATATTTCTATGGTGTGGACAGAGTTTTTTTTTTAAAACGAGGACGAAAATATCCGCTTAAAAAAATATCCATATATGTGTAGTCCAGGGGGGTATTCCAGAAAGGAGGTTCAACAAACTCTGAGGCTAACCCTGAACTCCGAGTTGACTTACCCTGTGAAGTGAAACTTCAGTTTTCAGTTCCAGAACAGCTGATCTGAATTAGGTAAGTCGACTCTGAGTATGTTAACTCTGAGTTGAGCTCGTGCCTAACGACTAGTAAAAAGCCATCATCAATGGAGCTCCGATACTGTGATTCACCATGGCAACAGGGGAGAAAACAGGAAGCAGACATTTTCTGGGGGGGAAAAAAGTAACATGGCTGCGGCCGTAATAAAAATCACTGACAGAGTTTTAAATGCGGTCGTCTTTTCATTTTGAATTTAACATCACTTTCTTTTATATTAGCCTTTGAGGAAGTGGTTGATTGTTGTTCAATGTTTTGTTTTATTTTATTTTAGGCTATTTTATTTAATTTAAATCAGCTGAAAATGAAATAGGCTATAAAAACAGTCTCACGATGGCTCCTCACTTTGGTTTTATTTCACATATTAAACAAAGTAAATGTTTATTCAGTGGATATTTTAACTTGTAGTAGCTTTTACCACCAACAGATGCTGTTTAACACACATCTGTGTCCTAACATCCTGCTGAGTAGATGAACATGAAGTGGTGCTAACCTCCACCTCCACCACGTCCGCCAGAGGCAGAGGAGCTGGTCCTGAGTCAGCTCGCTGGGTGACCAGAGGCTGAGGGCGTCACTCACCCCCAGGACCCAACATTAGAGGCAGACACACACTTACTGTCTACAGATTGAACTAGAAGTCATTTAATCTTATACTCAACACACAACACAGACTTTGAAATTACGTTGCTGGAAAAAATACAATAGGCTATACTGATGGTTACTTTTGTAGCTATCTGTGGGAAATAAAGAAAGTCAAATGAAATGTGAGTTATTTCTCTTTTTCTGGCTGCTGGAAGGTGATTGATTAACCTGCGAAGTGATTAAAAAAAACAAAAAAAAACGAAGAGGATTGTTCAGATCTGAGAGCAGCAATGACGTGTGGCCTGATATTCGCTGTGCGGCCGGAGAATGAGAGCTCATCTTAATGAATCTAAATTCTCCTCCTGGTGTAAAACTATGTGAATTATTTCTGCTTCAACATGATCGGACTGAGAAGAAAAGGACAGCCGCTGTCAGACAGCTCCGTCAGACTCAGGGTTTCTTCAGGTAAACCTGCCAGTGAGCAGGTTAGGTTTGCAGAGTAAGTTACCGCAGTAACAGACCCAGAGTTTAAGTTACCTCTCTTTCTGGAGCTGAAAACTCACAAGTTTTGCTCACTCAAGTTTTCACAAAACCTGCTTTCTGGAATACCCCCCAGGCCTTAATTTTGTGCGCAAAGTCACAACATTTAAGCTGTTGTTAATATGGAATAATTATATATGACTATAGTAGAGTCTGAGAGTCGTTAGTCATCCTCCAACAGGGGTTATAAAAACAGCGTGGCCGTGGGTATTGTTTGAGTGGTCGAGCAAGAGAAGGAGAGATAACTACGGTGACTGTTCAGAGCATTGGGGGCAGGTTAGCAGAGAAGTTGTCTAGTGGCAAGTAATATACAGTACAGGTCACAGTTTGAAACTTCTATTAAATTCTTGGGAACTTGTAAAATCCTATTGCTGTACTCCAAATTAATTTTAAGTTATGGGTTAGGGGTCGGGGGTTAGGTTTTTTTTTTTTTTTACCAGAATGAAGAATCTGTCACTTTCAAAAATTCATATCTCCACTAGTTTTCGCTTTTTTTCTGTGTAGTATTAATGTAGTTTTAACAAATACAGAAGTTGTTTGGTCCTGAATTAAACATTTAATTAAATCATTCACCTATAAGTAACAAACCAAACCATTACAAGCTGTATCTTGCAAATTTCCAGAACCCAATGAAAAACAGGCTCAATAGGTATCAGACAGATGAAAAAAAAACCTTGAAGTAAACGCTGTACAAATATCTACTGATGAAATACAAACAATGAATGTGATATTACAGCCGGTAAAATGTGTGAAATAGCTCAGAGGGCCAAACTTACATTTTTTTTTACTTAGTAGTATTTGGAGTACGGCAATTGGTTTTTGCAAGGTCTCATGAATTAAATAGAAGTTACAACGTTAATTTTTTTGAGAAAATCCATGTCATGAATTGGGAAAGGTTCTGGATTTTGGTTGAGTTGGCATGGAATGACCCCAAGCTAGTGAAGCTGATCTTGCTAGAATGGCAGTTTGGTTGCATTAGTAATAGCTACTGACTATTAACCACAACCTCATTCTCTGTTTGAGAAAGAACATTGACCGTTAGACAGGAAGAAACACTGACTGGAGGGCGGCTGTAAGTACAAGTAAAAAAGGAAGTAGACCTGAGATAAATGATTGTTCAGTCTACTACTTTTTGTTTAACTGCAGGTCCTGTTATGGAGGACTGGGACATCATAAGCCCCAAAGATGTGATTGGCTCTGAGCAGCTTCTGGCAGAGAGGACTAGGTCTTTGGCATCTGCAGCTCTTCCCTTCACCCAGTCTCTACTGTCCCAGGTTCATTCATTCAGCTTCTCCAATCTTCCTTTCTTCTTCTACTCTATGAGTCATTGTCTTTGCTTATGCTCTTGTTTCATTTGTGTTCAGGTGGGCCGTACCCTGTCCAGAGTCCAGCAGGCCTTCAGCTGGTCTTATGGGGAGGAGATCAAGCCTTTCAAACCCCCTCTGAGTGACGCTGAGTTTCACAGTTACCTCAACGGACAGGGCCAGTTAACACGACCTGAGGAGCTCAGACTGCGGATTTACCATGGTGGTGTGGAGCCATCACTGCGCAAGGTGTAGCACCTGTGTTTAATTCCATCCAAGTCCCATCCTCTGCAGACTGCCAAATAAACAGGGTTGACTGTATAATGTGTATATGTTTATGGCTGTTGTTCATCAGTTGAGGATTAATTTGTGTATTGCGTGTTGTTGTATTAGGTTGTTTGGAGATACCTCCTGAACGTCTACCCTGATGGACTGAGTGGACAGGAAAGAATGGACTACATGAAGAGGAAGACAAGGGAGTATGACCAGCTGAAGAGAGAGTGGACAGCACGGGTCAGCCTCGAGGACCTTGAATTTATCCGAGGGAATGTTCTTAAAGATGTCCTGAGGACGGACCGGGCTCATCCATACTACGCAGGTTCAGAAGACAGTCCACATTTGACTGCCCTCACAGACCTGCTTACTACATTTGCCATCACACATCCACAGGTTTGTAGAGATGTTCAGTCAGTTAGCTTGTGATGTTAACTGCTTGTCTACTAGGGCTGTCACAATATCAGATTTTCACTCAACAGATTCTCTGGATCCCTTACATTAGGGCCGGAATCACACTACAGGAGATTCAGGCTGATTTTAGCCCAATTTCCCCCTCCCAACAGAGGTCAGAGGAGAAATCTGATTTGGGAGCATGGTCTGCACCGAAGTTCAGACCATCTGGTGTCTGGTAATGTGAGGGGTGGTCAGATCCAGTTGTAAAC
The DNA here is from genome assembly GCF_965226575.1 of Pagrus pagrus. Taxonomy (NCBI): domain Eukaryota; kingdom Metazoa; phylum Chordata; class Actinopteri; order Spariformes; family Sparidae; genus Pagrus; species Pagrus pagrus. The sequence continues at coordinate 32,618,690 of NC_140195.1, forward strand.
CTCCCGAACTGCCCGCCGACTAATCTGGGCCCCCCTGATGATATCAAACATGATAAATGTCTAGGATTTGAAATCAATAGCCAATAAAAGAGATAACCAGGAGCAAGCAATGGTTAACATTCTATCCCTTGTGGCTAAGGTTAGCTACTGTTGACAGATAAACCTTATAAAAATCTCACCTCCACAATGAGAACGCGTGAGGTACTGCATTGCTCTCTCTGACACAATAATTTAATAATATCCTGTAGTTTGTGCTAGGGGGTTTACCAACTAGTCAACTAATTGACTGCAGTCTGTGCAGCTAAAGCCACCAGCTAAACATGCATGGATGTGCTTCACTAAAGATGACACCAATTAAGCAGCAAAGTTGTTTAAAGTTGTACTGAAGTACAACAAGAACACATTATCTGTAACCATATTAAAGGATAAGTACCGTTTTTTACAACCTGGACCTTATTTCTGGCAAAACATATGGTCATTTACTCACCCAGATAACTTTGGTGTCATTCGGCGTCGTTCGGACGAAATTAGATCCAGTGTAGCGGCGATATATCCATATAATGGGAGAGACGGGGCAGCGACACACAGCCTCTATATAACGCATTATCTGCCACGAAACTAGTTCATTTCATCAATATTTTGTTATGAAATGCTAGCGCTATTCCCCTCTGAGTCCGGGCTCGTCCGTTATCAACATCCGGGGTCAAACTAGCAGTAGCAGCTACAGGTAAACAAGCCGCGCTGTCGCGGGTGCGCGCGCAGCTCAGAGACGACATCTTCCAGGTCAGAGGTAGTAGATCAGCCTACAGACCCCGGATGTTGACAATAGACGAGCCCGGACTCAGAGGCTAATAGCGCTAGCATTTCATAACAAAATATTGATGAAATGAACTAGTTTCGTGGCAGATAATGCGTTATATAGAGGCTGTGTGTCGCTGCCCCGTCTCTCCCATTATATGGATATATCGCCGCTACACTGGATCTAATTTCGTCCGAATGACACCAAAGTTATCTGGGTGAGTAAATGACCATATGTTTTGCCAGAAATAAGGTCCAGGTTGTAAAAAACGGTACTTATCCTTTAAGATGAAACACCTGCTTGCCAACTGCTGGCACAAGCAATAACGTTAGCACCAGTAAGCAACAAGCAGCTAGTTGTTAATTCTTACAGTGATATATTGTGCAAAACATAGATGCAAGATGCCAAAACATGCAGTGAGAGGCTATCATTTATGTGTTTACGTAATGTTTATGTCATGGCAACCTAGCTGCCGTTCTTTTGTTTAGAATAGCCAAATCGCTATTTATTTTCTTGAACTTTCTGCATTACAAAATACAATTTTCATTGTTCGCTAGAACTCTCTCAGCGTGTTTCCCTAGTGTGTGAAGCGCTATCATTTTCAAGTCTTGAAAGTCGCGTGTGCGTGTTTAAAGCTAGAGAGAACATCTGTGAAGATTCTCGTTGTGTGTGATGTAACCCGATTTTGGATTTTAAAACTCCTGTAGTGAGAACCTGGCCTTATTTATTTCCTCTTGTGCTTGAGAATGCTCGTACATTTGAAACCAAACAACAAACCCCTAGTGGTACATAGGTATAATTAAGGGCAAACCATTTCCTAAATTACAGATACACAAATCCACTGTCAACAAGATCACATTGAATAGACTGTAAAGTATTGTGACTGAATACGTGATTTTTTTTTTTTATTAGGAAAATAAAATAGATGTATTAATACAATCAAACAAAAAAATTACTTCAGAGTATTATAATGCAATTAAGTCCTTGTTTTTGTCTCATTGCTCTAGTACAACACCACTGAACGTCTAAATAAGGTTATATGCAGAAAAATCAGTGGGTAAATAGTAGAGGTGGGTGCAATTCATCGATGTGACGATGCATCGCGATGCGTCACATGACGATTCGGCATCGATTAATTAACGTCGATGCTTTGCTAGGTCCGCGCATTTAGACAGAAGGCGGCAAATTGGTGGTCTGTTTTGGTCCGCCAATTTGACGCCTCTGAGGGTACACTTAAGCCTAGTTTATGCTTCTGCGTCGCGGCAACGGCGTAGCTCCGTCGTCGACCCTACGCCGTCATTGAGCATTCGAAGTTCTGCGTCGAGGGAACGCGTTGTTCTGCAATTCACCGCCAAGCCGCTAGGGGGGTGTGGCTGTGTCTTTGTTTGGTTTCGGGGGGTTCATATCGGATTCCTTGGTTTTCTTCCAGTCAGACAGTAAACAATGGCAACTGAGATGGAGTGTAGGGGTCTGCGTTGACGACGTAGCTACGCCATCGCCGCGACGCAGAAGCATAAATCAGGCTTTACTGCCGCCTCCATTGCTATCTAAATCCGAGGCGTCAATGTGCCAGCAATTGTGGGACATAGGCGGAGGTGTCGATAACGTGCACTGTTGTGCGACCCGCAGCCGGGAGTTTTAAAACCAGGAAACAGCTGATCACAGCAGTCAGTTCATCACTTCATCCGCGGATGTCAAGATGAGCAACTGGAAAGCCGCTGAGATCCGGGAGATGCTACCGTCTCCTCGGTCTCTGTAGCTGACAGCTAGCAGACACAACCAAACAGCTAGTAGCTGCTGACTGTCAGCTGTTGTGTAGCGGCAAGCTACGAACGGTCGCTCCTTTAAAATTAAAAGCCCCCCGCTAAGAACCCAGTTCTAAAATCCAATGGGGTGCAATGTAAAGTTCTTATTTTGAAGACAACTTTGTTGTCACTGATAACTGCCCAACTTCGTGCTTCACGCCACGTCACGTCACATGTTTGCGCCTCATTAAATCCAGGGCTTGACTGTTTTCAGTGTTTTCCGCCAATAGAGGGGGCTCTCCTGCAAGTGGAGCTTTCACTGGTCAAAGTTAAGTAGGTCAAAGTGCAAATGTTTACATAGTCATAAAATAAAATATTTTGTGTCTTTGAAAAATACAAGTCAAATGTTCAAAAAACCTTGTTATTTACTTTATGAGTGTAGTTTTAGAGGAACTGAGTTAATTGATAGGCTATTTATTTACAAATATAGCCACAGATGAAGACGAAATCAATGGAAAAAAGCATTAAAAATTGCAATAATCGAAGAATCGTGGCCAATAATCGAATCGAAGCTCCCATAATCGAAATCGAATCGAATCGTGAGGTACCCTTGTTGGAACACCCCTAGTAAATAGCCCCTTTCAGCCCATTTTCAAGGCGGGAATATTGCGCCATTATTTCGCCTCGCTCTCTGTATAAAAGTTACAGGAGCGGAAAGGGGGGACAGTTTCATTCTGCCTCTGATTTACTGATGGTGATTATGTGATGTGATTATGAGCAAAAACCTATCTTTGTTGATGTCCATGATGCACAATGGGTCAGGATCTCGATACATAACACAATATAACAGCAACCATATAATTATACACAGCTTGCTGAGAAATGTTTAGATTTACAGGTGGAAACTGGGTGAAAACACAGCAAAAAATTACAGATCTCAACATTATGGTGGTTCCACAACACAGCTGCTTGCATCAGTGTGACAAAACAAAGGCGGTGTAGAGGCGCTCCTTCATTGCGGCACCATTGCAGAATTTCTGTCTGAAAAAGGCTGATGAGGCTGCTCAGGCCGAATTTTTCTGAAAACTGCAAGCTGTTTTTATTCATTAAAGCATGCTTATATCATTACATGATTTAGAATTCCATTCTTCTTTGTAAACTGTAGACTTCTGTAACATGTCACTGTGGATGTTTTGTTTTTCAGATATCGTACTGTCAAGGCATGAGTGATATCGCTTCCCCTATACTTGCAGTAATGGACAATGAAGCCCATGCCTTCATTTGCTTTTGTGGCATTATGAAGCGTTTGGAGGGGAACTTCAGGCCAGATGGGCAGCTCATGTCTATCAAGTTCCAGCATCTAAAGTTGCTTCTGCAGTACTCGGATCCTGAATTTTATTCTTACCTGGTGTCCCGAGGAGCTGACGACCTCTTCTTCTGTTACCGTTGGCTGCTTCTGGAGCTCAAGCGAGAATTTGCATTTGATGATGCTTTGAGGATGTTGGAGGTTACTTGGAGCTCCCTGCCCCCGGATCCTCCTGAAACCGAAGTGGAGCTTCTGGGACCACCACTAGAGACCGATGAAACACTGTCCTGCAGAGATGAGGACAAGACAGTTGAGATTTGCCTCAGAGATGACAAGGAACAAAAAGAAAAGCAGCGTAGGCGACATATGCTGAGGCCTTCAAGAGAAGAATCAGATATGAGCAGGAATGCTGCCATAGAAGAAATTGATGGAGGCGTTGGAAATGGAAGTGAGGGAAGTGATTCTGATATTCCTCAAGTGACCCTGGAAACGGCAGATTTGCTAGCTCCTCCTTTTGAGAGGCAAACTAGTTTTGGAGAGTTTAAATACTATTCTGCCCGAAATGGAGATAGTTTTGATATGGAGGATGCTGAGCAGCCACAGGGCTTTGTGGCTTCAAAGTCATTAACGAGCATCCCAACACGCCAGTCCACAGTTGACAGTGAGGATGACCAAGGAGAGAGAACACCTCTCATACAAAACTGTGACAATGGTTTGTCTCCAATGTCATCCCCTCCTCTCGTTCCTAGTGGCCTCCCAATCTGGAAAACAGGACCATCTGTCTCTCCCACATCTTCAGCTTCACCCTCCAGTTGGCCAGGTGCTTCTCCAGACTCTTCTCCTAAATCCCCATCCACAACCAGTGGAAGAGAGGCCTTTTCAAGAACTGTTCCAAAGGTATTGACCTCGTCTGCCCAGGTGCTCAGCAGTACAGAAATCAACTCGCCCACGACCCTCACTGTAAAAACATCTGTTGTGTCTCCTTCCCACACTCAGAGCCGATCCCTGCTGTCCTCACCCATTTTGTCCTTTGGAAAAGGCCACTCACAGTCTGTCAGCAGATCATCCTCCAACAATCTCCCTTCACCTGGAAACAACACACCCACTTCTTCGAAGACTGAGACTGCCAGCATCAAACCGTGTTCCCTGCCACCTCCTCAAGAGTTTGGCAAAGGCAATCCCTTCATGCTGTTCTTGTGCCTGTCAATCCTGCTTGAGCACCGAGACCACATCATCAAGAACAGCTTGGATTACAATGAGCTAGCCATGCACTTTGATCGCCTTGTGCGGCGCCACAATCTGAGCAGGGTGCTGCAGCGAGCCAAGGCCTTATTTGCAGACTACTTGCAGAGTGAAGTATGGGATTCAGAAGAAGGGGATGAGGTTAGCTCAGACTCCCCGACAACAGCTACTGCTGCTCAACCCTCCCCTTCTTCAACCATCTCTGCCAGGCCCATTTACAGCCCTTTAGCATCGCCTCAGTCATCATCTCGATACTCGACCTATAACCTTGCATCTACCATTCCCTCTCCATCAGCTCAAATTTCCCTTTCTCCCACTTCCTGATTACATCATGCATTATTGGCTTCCAATTCTCAGTGAACTCCTCAGTAGACTTTGGCCCATTGGAGGTGTCAGTCTTTTTTAGATGGCTTCCCACATTGAACCGGGCTGTTGATAATCTCATCATTCTGTGTATGCTTGAATGCATTATGCCTGTCTTTGTAATATTTAATTTTTTTCATCAACCTTTCAAGTTAAGCCTTTTTGTTTTCTGTCCTTGAAGAGGTGAGATGAGTGAAATGTTAAACCCTGTGATTCAGGAGTTTTTTTGTTTTATTATTTTTGCCTGAAGCAACAAAATTTAAGTCACTTGGTGCATTTAGCCTGTGTTGCCCCTTTATTAACTTTGTTTACAAGCTCATGTTATGTCCAGTAAGCCACAAACGTGTCTTAACTAAAGCACTCGAGTTACATAAGTTGGAAACATGAGGAAAAATACAAACCCTTGTTCATAAAGCATGTTTCAAAGGACTTTTACAGAAACAAGACTTGTTAACCAAAATTTAAGTCTCTCAGTCTGCAACAAAACGAAACAAAACAAAGCCAGCACACATATGCCATTTTTCGATTACATCTGCCGGCCTGGCTCTACTCGGTTTTACTCGGCGCAGCAGCCCTACACGGCAGGCTTTTGCATTCCCGCCACAACTGAGCTACTTGCTTGAAGCTGTCTTAAACCAATGATGCGCTTGTCTTGGTCCCCGCACTACTATCAAAAGGTCACCACTAACAAAGTGGCTCCACTATTTCAGTTACAAACACGTTTCATTTCAAATAACGTCTTCACAATAAAAGCCCCTGTTATTTAGTCATTTAAAAGCTTTCATTATGAAGCAGCATTCCAGGAAGGTGCTGGTGGAAAAACTGCTATATTGTACTCATCTAACCTTATGACCTGTACTGTCACCATTAACCTCAAAGGGTAAATCCACCCTAAATTTACATACTGTTGTGCTTAAAAAACTTCTGCCAGGGTGCTCCTTAGAAGTTTGTTCAGACAGAACACAAAGTGAATTTTAGATAGGGCACTGTTTCATACAAATTCGATTAAAGGGACGATATGTACAATATACCCAGAATAAAAAAATGCAACTGTGTTGCAGTGATGTCTAATGAAGTTAGCATGCTAACCAGTTAGCCCCAGCTCGTCCTGTCTTGGAATATCAGTTTGTATCTCAGGAGGCGATAGTTTGATGCCCCCATAGTTTTACCTGGGAGATGTATACAGTGGCTAATTTGCTACTATAGTCTAACAAGTAAACAGAATAAACTCACAAAATGTCAATAAAGGAAATATTTTTACATCTATTTTTCTTACTAATCAGAAAATTCAACAGTACACCTGAATTTAAGTTTCTCTCTTTTACTGAACTAAGACTAGCTTAATTGCCTCGTTAACTCATCATAAAACACTTCATTCAAACGCAACATCAACAAAATAAAACTCACCAAAACAATCTTTGTTTGTGTGGAAATAAATCCTCAATTCATAGAGCAAGATGTGAAAATATTCTGGCTCTACAAGCCGTTTTTGACGCTTCTTGCCTCTCCTGTACCTGCCTGCTATGTCTTCTCATCCCTGTAGTCATATTCCTGGTCAGAGCCATTGTAAGTCACCTCTGTACTGTATCAGCCCTGTTCACTGGGATTCAGCTGAGTCCAGTAGAGCTGAGCACTGTTGCCTGCGGTGATTTCCCCCATGACCCAACGTCGCCATGCAGGTAGACCCCTATCAGATAATATGGCCACTTAAGTAGCTCCACTGCTAACTGAGCTATGTTCTAACAGCAGCTAGTTGCTACAGCCAAAGATAGCTACAACAATGAGTATTGTGAGCAGTGGTTAGCAGTTATGCTGCCTCGTTTTGGAGCTACCTTTAAATTCTGGCCATTTCTTACAAATTACACCTTTGAGCTATAGATGGGCCAAAATGAATTGTCTTTTTTTTTATCCTGTCATCTTGTTGCCTTGACCTTAAAAACCTTATTCTGCAAAACAAAAGTTCCTAAATGATTATTGTTGTGCAGTTGGCTTATTGCTATTGTGAAAAAGTGGTTACATGATTTTATTGTTTCCCCAAGTGCAGTATAGGTTAGGTGAGGCAGATAGAGGTTTTACGCTACATTCAAACTACCAATATAAGAGATTTAAGGTCTGGGCAATGAGTATGTATCAGTGACCTGTTAGCTAAATCATTCTTAAACAGACACAGGGAAATGATTTTGTATGTATTGTTAAACCCTGTGATTAGTTTTCTGTCAGTCTGACACCTGATGAAAAGATGAGGATATTTCATGAAAAAGTCTCAAACCTGATCATTGGTACAAGGGTCTCTGTCATTTTTGTATTGATGACATCACAGGAAGTTGTGTCATCTCACCACGTTACACATTATGAAGATACATGGATGCTGTACTGTAGAGATCAGTTTGGTGTTTATCTGCATTTTGCAAATACCATTCTTTTGATGAACTGTATGTGCTGGACTCATACATTCAAATTACAACAGTAGTCATTAAGTACTGTTCATTATTTAATGCTGTGGTGGGTATTAAGTATAATTTTAGCACTTTGGGTATTGCAGCTTTCCCAAGCCTCTTTGCTCTGTTTTATGTATTATGATTTCAAAGAAACCATGGAAATATATGCCTAATCCAGGCCAATTTAATGCACAGTTGCAGGTATCACATATTGGCAGTCTTTATATTTGCTTTGTGTGGTTGCTGATGAGAGAACATCAGGTTCTAACCCATTCAGACGTTTTTCAAAGCATTAGAAACGTGTATTGTATAATGAGTATCTCCATTATTCCTCAGTGTGATAGAAATTATAAAGTGGAATAGGAAGTGATGTGACTTGACAAGGCCAATGGCAAAAATATCATACATTTTAGCAGAGAAGTGCCTCACTTGTTTGAATCAATAGCTTTGATTTATATTTTCTTTTGTGCTCTTAATGTGTCTACATTGTGTCATCATACATGCTGAATTTAAAGCCAGTCATATGGCTGAGTGATATTTGAATGAAATCATCACTGGACAGATGTTGTTAATTGACAGGGCTGAAGTGCTAAGGTTAAAAAAAACATAGAAATCCCAAATCTAACACAAGAAACGAACCAATCAGCAAGATTATGCTAATGTGGGACCATAACATTCATTTTTGTTTGTGTGTTAGTTTGTTTTCAAGTTATGACAGTGCCGATATGGTTTGAATTAGTGTAGTTGAAGCACTGTGTATGAATTGGTACAGCACTGCGGAGAGAAAGGGAAATCATTTGTCAAGTTTAGCCTTGTGTGTTCATAAATCCTAAGAAATACACTTCCTAGACAGTGAACCCAAATCATCACATTTTCTCCTAGTTCATGTTAATGTTTCAGGCTTCACTAACCACCACAATCACACTCAGTGGTCACATGACAGTGGTTATCAACTTGACATGTCAACATATTGGTCACGTGCTGCAAACACATCCCCTTTAATCGTGGCTTAATGTGGAAAACCTGGCCACACAGGTTGATAACTGCAGAAGAGTATTAGAGCCACTTTTAAATTTTTTAGTTCTGACTTTAGTCAGATTTGTGTCATCAGTCATGTCTTTGAATGCAGAATTCGTACTTTAAATGCAAAATTGTGTGAAAAAAGTCAAAGCTCAAATACATTTTTCATGGCGGCACTAATCCTCTTCCGTACATAACCAGTGTCATGTGACTGCTTAGCAAGGTTGCAGTTGTTAGGGTATGTGAAGCCAGATATCGAAAAGATAGTTCCTTGGTATGTTGAGATGGCTTCATAGTCAGGCCTCTAGTTAGGTGTGTAGCATAAGTTACCATGGGTGAACGACACAGGTTAGAAGTGAACCACTGCTGTAACCCTGACACCCCAGAGTTAACCACAAATCGGGCTTTGTCGTACAGGCCTCTGGACAAAGTCAGGGGGGCATCTTAAAATTGTCCAGTTTCTTTGTTTTCTTGGCATTATTTACCATTATTCTTTGTTTTTGAGTGGCCTATATAAAATATTCTCCATAGTCTGCAAAGCAGAAGTGTGATGCTCTTTAGAAGGACCCTTGTGATTCTTGTGGTTAGTACTCTTACATTTGGTTTTGCCTCCTTTTGTATATCAGTATTTAATAGCATATTTAAAAAGAACTGAAGTAACTGGGCTAGCTGGACTATGAGCTGGCAATATGTGCATTTTTAAAAAAAAAAAAAAAAAAAAAGATTTGTTTATCTCATTAAATTATATATGTGCACAAAAGTTAAACTTTTTAATCATAAAACACTCAACAATGTTACTGATTGTATATTGAACACAAATAAATAATCAATGCAACTGATTGTGTTAAGGATCATTGTGATTTTTTCATTGACTGAAACAAAAATGTGTTATTTGGATTGTGATATCACCTACATTGTGAAAACACCTAGAATTCTTGGGTGATTGCAGTAGTCATGAGATGACAAATCAGCTAAATCATATAGAGCTGAAATTGTAGAAATGTTTGCTTTGTTTGACTTACACTAGACTTACTGTTACACTCACCAACAAGACTTCAAGTGAAACAATGTAACATGAGAGAAGAATCACCACAAAACAGTTTAATCCATCAGTAACTAGAGTGGCACTCAGTGGAGTGCATACCTCTGCCATGTCCAACAGTCTCCTTTAATTTAATCAAGTCCATGTTGTTACCTTTCTGAGTTCCCGTTATTTCAGCTGCACATTTGTGTGTTTCTATCCACAGTTGTTACCACGGTATAGACTACCCTCTATGAAAACATTTAAATCTGCTAGATCTAGATCTTTATGAGGATCTGCATCAAATTGCACTCACTCATAGATATCAGCCACTTAAATATACCTCATTTATTTCATCCAGATCCATGCGTTATACAGAATTAAAGGAATAGTTCACTCTAAAACAAAATTCAGTCATTATCGACTCACCCTCATGCTGATGAGAAGTCCGGTGTAGTTTCTTATTCCTCAAAGTGCAGCTGGAGACCCACAGGGGTACTCTCCGGCAGGAATAATCCATATAACGAGCAGCGGGTTCCGTAGTGCAATTGGCTGTGAGGGAGACTCGCGTGAACGCGGAGCGTGCCTCCTGGCAGATGTAGCATAGTGACTGTTTTGGCTTGAAAAATGTACTAAATGACGTCGTTTCGAGTAAACTCTGGATGTCGCCACTTCAGGACACTTGGATTGCAGCGGACGAGCAGTATGGAGGAATATTACAAAGTTTTTGTGTAGTTTTATGGACCTTTTCCTCTGGGTCGCCACTTATGCTCGTTATATGGATTATTCCTGCCGGAGAGTACCCCCGCGGGTCTCCAGCTGCACTTTGAGGAATAAGAAACTACACTGGACTTCTCATCAGCATGAGGGTGAGTCGATAATGACTGAATTTTGTTTTAGAGTGAACTATTCCTTTAAAAGTTCCAGAATTAAAAAGAGTTAGGGGGTTAATGGGTTCTATTCTGGGCTGAGACCCATTCTCCATTTAAGTTTTGTGGAACTCCGTTCAATAGTTTTTGTGTAATCCTGCTGACAGACCAACAAAGAAACGGACACAGGTGAAAACATAACCTCTTTGGCCGAGGTATTAAAACAATATCTTGTTCAGTTCAGTACATGCAGGCGCTTTGCTGCTACCGTCTGACCTGTAGGTAAAGATAGATATCGCTGTGTAGCAGACATTACTGAGTCAGTTTGCCAACTTTGACTGAGTGCTTCGATCCCTTTACAATTTAATAATTATCACTTGAAGCCGCAGCAGCCGCTGTTCAGTCAAAGCTCTAAAATAGGCTGCCCAAAGTGGAGCCCGCAGACCAAAGTTGGCCCGCCCTGAGATTTGCCAGATGTTTCTAGCAAAAATATAATAAAAATTAATCAAGCATGTATTTAAAAAATATAATTAATTTTTTGTGACTTTAAAATTGAAATTCTTATAAAATAAAATGTATTTTTCATAATCTAAGCATGATGGGCAGAGAGACACTTTGTGCAGGAAGTCAGCTCAAATAATTTAACTTGGGATCCTGGTACTATGGAAGCCTACTTAACTAACTTAGATTATTCTGGCAGAACATTTTCACCCCGTTATTAAGTCATGCACATAGGTGAGAAATCATTTTAGATCAGACTTAGAAAATGGATCAATAGCCTAAGCTTACAATAGGTGTTTGCTTTTGGCCTGTGGTCCACCATTAAGTTTCAGTTTTGGCCCTCCAAGGGATAAAGTTTGGGTGCCCATGCTCTAGCGGCTGCAGTGTTCACTACATCTCACAATATAAATGTGTCTCAATGGAAGAATGAATAAACCTACTAATGATTCTGCTGTTCTCACAAGTGGTGAAGCTGAAAATGTGGTTTGTCTTGAGGGTGGTGCAAGATGAAGGGCCATTGGGGTCGTGGAAATCCAAAGGGACCATTCTCTTTGGGGCATGAATGTGTTCAATAATTGTCATGACAGTCTTCCCTTTTATTTATTTATTCATTCATTCATTTGTTATTCATATTTTGATATTTATTGTGGGGAAATGTTGGCCTGTAGGGGGTACAAGAAGATTAGATCAGGGCTCACCAAAACATTGGTTTCATCTGTGATTCATCATCTGCAGACCAAACAGAAATATGTTGCAACACAGCCTTTTTTTTTTTTTTCTTTTTTTTTTTTTTAGATACAATGTATTGCCATGGGCCAAATTGTCAAGGGGGGATATTGATCTCATGGTAGGCTACAACGACAACATCTAGGGAACACCAAACTCATTAACCAAAAGTTATGTCCAGTGATATGTTACTCACCAAATATCATCCTTGAGGTCTAAACGAGTTGTTTCATCATAAAATATTTGCTGCTGTCTTTGTTGGCGATAGATGTAGTCCCAACACATAAGATAATTTAAACTGCAACACATGCGTTACAACAGATGAATACTTTGTCTTGTCTGGTCTTGTGTAAGTACAAAGTTTTAGTCCAGGAACATAATTCAGTAATTTACCAAGCACCCAGGATGACAGTGACATCCTGAAAAGACTTAATATGTAGACTTTGACCACATATACAACAGACTATGTAGATGGCATAGAAAAAAGTTAGCACTCAGAGAACGTAGCTTGACTATGGACATGTTATGTCTTCCTACAGAGGCTCTGCAGCCTTAATGAATGTTAGTTTTCCTGCTTGTGTACAGTGTTTGCAGCTTACCCACATCTACAGCAGAATCTTGATGATGCACTACACATGACCACTTCTTGGTGGCGGTAATGCGCGCTTTAATCTCTACGAAGTACAGAAGAAGTAGAATGAAAGCTCCTGTTTCCTATTCCGGGTCAACGGTATCCTTCACAAACTGGCAAAATGTTGACCCGACTGTCACGGTTCGGGCCCGCTTTGCCCCGATTACTGTCTCATCCACCAGCCCGGTTCGTCTCTCAGTCAAAACCGACCGGTACCGCTGGTTCGGCCGCTGTGACGGAGTTGCACCCCGCAGCGGAGAAGGCTGGACACGGTGAGGTCAGCCAGTATGTCAAGGTGAGTTCCTCCCCATGCTAGTCTCCATGAACGTTAACAAACCGAACAAACGTCAGGTTCATGTCACATACACAGACATGCAGCCAGTGGTAATCCAACTAATCCATCAAAACATGCTCTAAAAGGCACGTCACTGTTTCAGAGTAACATTACAGACGCAGTAGACGGTATCAGCTAACGCTAGTTAGCTTACGGTAGCTGCAGCGCTACAGTCAACTCAGGCTACTGACAAGTGCAGCTTCGTTGGTTTACCTCACTGTGGATGTCTCTTTGAATTATTACACATTTACTAAATTACATTGAGCCTTTGTACCCTCTACTGATCTATGATTTCTGTCTTTGCTCTGATCCCCTTGTATTATCTTTTTTTGTATGTAGTACTTGTGTTTGTTGTCATTACCATTCTATTTGCTAATACAATTATATTAAAGATTACTAAATGGATTTAAATTAATAATACACTCTCGTCTTGTCCAGTCCAAAAGAGCTGAACCCGGTTTGGAGATGACACATAACGGTACTCTTTTAGTATAACAAAAAACATCAATTTAATCACAATACTAAACAAACTAACAAACATGACATTGGCCACAATAGCATTCACCCTCTTGTCACAATGTAGGTCAGGTACAGTTGGCAGCAGTTACAATGTTGTTTGATTCTGTCACCATGATGTTATATCTGTATTGAGATATGTGACTATATATCATCTTAGATTGTTAATATGGTTATATAGTCATATAGCTGAGAAGTGTTGTCTTTTACTGCTTTTAAAAGCTGCATTACAGTGAAGTGTTGTCATCTTGTGAACTTACCAGACTGTTCTACTTGTTCTACCCACTTGTCCCACTGGCTTTGTCATAGTATCCATATTACTTATTATTGTACTAAATATTGTTATTATTTTGTAAAAATACCAAAAGTCATTCCTACAGTATTAACACAATACCAATAATGAGGTATTTGGTCAAAAATGTAATAATATTGGGCTTTGTCGCCCAGGCTAAGCATTTATGAAGTGCTTTTGAGTAGATACTGAGATATCTATTGTTAATCTCAATATGGCCTAAACATATCAATATATTAAATAGAATAAAATATGGCTTTTTACTGTTATTAGTCTTAGTTTCCCTGTCATTGTTACACCAATGTTTATAAGTAATCTTCATTAAACAAAGTCCTGGTCTTTGATAGTCTGCACAAAGTGTGCTTGAGGCCCCTTAAGGACTTGATGAATTGTGAATTTGGACAGCCCACTGTACTCTCGAATTTTATGGTCTGTAACTGTGGCGAAGCCCGGACATTGAGTTTAGACCAGTTTATTCCATCACAGTACTCGCAGGCCTCACTACTGCTTCTCTCACAGACCTACTACCTGCACCAGGCTAATTTACAGATGTGTTACAATTGACTAACAAGTTAAAAATCACCTTTCACGCTGTGATAAGACACAGATGATCTTTGTTAGATTGTTCTGTCACTTAAAGTGGCCGTTATATTACCGTTATTTGGGGTATCTTATAGGTGCATCAGAGTAAAAAAAATGACTACTTATGCAATAATTAATTATTTACTTCCAATGGGAACATCGGGAGAAGGAAGCAGAATGCAACAACCCACAGGAGAGAGTGTCTGAAGTTTAATATCAATGAATATGAATATTCCTGTCCGTCTTGATCCAAGGTGGCACCAAATATGACCGAAATCAGTTACAAAGTCTGTACTGTATTGGATTTTTGTTTTGTCAGAATCCAGACTACCATGGCTTCTCCAGTGACCCTGTGGTGGATGAGTGGAACATGAAGGTTGGCTTCTTCTTTGGCGTCTCAGTGGCCCTTGTTATCGGAGGAACATTTATCCACTATTTACCAGATCATGGGTGAGTTCTCAGTTCTTCATCTATTCACATCTGCTGTCCAAGATGAGATGACAGTGGCCAAGACATTTTGATTGATGCCATTGTAATAGTTTGCTAAGCCGTGGTTTTAAAGTCTCTCCTTTCTGATATTTTCTTTATACAGAAAATACTTAACCACATTGTCTGACTTAAGTTTTTAAAAGCAGACCTGAATTACTTTACCAAAATAATGTATTGATATTGAAAAATATTAGCCATGTGCAGTGTAAACATTTGTCGAAATTCTGACTGAACCAGAGATTGCAAAAACATTTATTAAAGCAACATTATGTAGAAATTGGCACTTTGTGAGACTTGCCTTGCCCCACAGTTTGAGTGTAACAGTTTGTCAGATGTAATGGAGGTGCCAACTACAAACAAAACGTATGACATCATAACAGTGTGATGTGTTGAAGTATCTTGAAGTAAACATGTATGAAACGGTGTGGCACTACCCACTCAGTGAAGTACCATAATGCAGAAACAAGTGATGGGGGGTGAGCTTGATGGAGTGTTGACTGCCGCTGGTAGTATACAGGGAGCAGAGCACAGAGGAAAAGGACGCAGCCTTGAGGAGGGGGTTCGATGCTGAAGTGCTGTTTCTCAAGCTTCAACTGTCGGTTATGAGAATTTTCCTATTCTAACTCAATTCTTCTCTCTCTGTCTATTTCTACTGTGTATGTGTGTGTGTGTGTGTGTGTGTGCGTGTGTGTGCGTGTGTGTGTGTGCGTGTGTCCCAGCATGCGGCAGTGGGCCAGAAGGGAGGCAGAGCGTGTGATCCAGCAGAGAGAGAAGGAAGGTCTTCCTCTCATAGGGGAGGACTACTACGACCGAAACAAGATTGCTTTGCCCACAGGTGGAAGAGAGGAATAGTTTGTCTAACATCGGTTTGCTGTATTTCATTGATTGTTGAATTTCACTATGATAGAATAAATGATGTAAATATTATGTGTGGACAATGATTTGTTAAAAAGAAGTTTGAATATTTCTGAATCAGGAATTAAATCTGCAGTGTTTCCATTACACAAAATATTAATGCCCTTATGAATGTCCTAATCTCCTCATTTTCAGTATTTTCAGTAATGTAATTTCTAAATAAGATTTAAACAGAAACACCTTTTGAAGAGAGTCTGCTTTGTGTCACTACAATGTATTGTTAATTATTCTTTCCACGCCTAAAGTAAATCGCTGTTTGAGGGCCTAAACATTCTCAAAAACTCATAAAACTTTGCACAAAATTCAAATTCTGGGTTTGGGTCATGGTCGGGGCAAAATGGCTCGCTAGCGCCTCCCAAAACGTCGCCCCTGGGACTACTTTCACCTACGTGTATGGAATTCGGTACACATTTGTATTGCACTTAGACCTACAAATAAGTCTCATGTTGCCTATTTGTCCATATTTGGTGATTTACCACTTGTTGCACTTAAACCAACTCGTCCTACAGCTTTGACCAGATCGATTTCAAGTTTTTTCAGGGCAATCTAAACAACTTTGCGATTTGAATCTGCACCAAACTTCACACGTTTGATGAGAATCCGGTTCTGAACACATTTACATGTAATATTTGCTTACAGTCAGTGTCCCCCTGTGGCAGCAGGAAATTACATTTTTAAACAATGATACCCTCCCAGACGGATGACAAGGGTGTGTAATAAAATTTGATTCATAAGGTCTTTTAAATTCCTTTCAGCATCAGTTATCTGTGTTTTGCTGTTAGAGATGCTAATCATGATCTAAATGTAAGATTGCGGCTGAATAGTCGGAATTATCTGTGGCAGCAATGAAAACGGCTGCTCAAGTTCTCAAGAAAAGAAGCTTTGTTTCAATGTCTGGCGTCTACCTAATCTATTCTTAATCACCAATAAAGTAAGGAAGTAATTGTTCTTATTGCCCTATCTTATTGTTACTCTATGTTAATGATTTATGCTGTTTTTATCTATATTGCTAGCACTTGACTATGTATGTTGTGCAGCACTTTGGGCAACTAAGGTTGTTTTTAAATGTGCTATATAAATACATTTTGAGTTGAGTTGAGAAGGAAATCAAAATTAGTTGAGGAAATTTGTTTGAAACTCAAAAATCTTACAAAACTGTTTCAAAAAAGATTTAAGAGGGACATTGATTAGAATTGTAGTTTCTGTTATGAACGTCCAGAAACTTTTGTATATGTATACTCATTACCAGTCAAAAGTTTGGACACACCTTCTCATTCAATGGTTTTTCTTTATTTTGTATTATTTTCTACATTGTAGATCAATACTGAAGACATCCAAACTATGAAGGAACACGTGGAATTATGTAGTAAACAAAAAAGTGTTAAACAAAACAGAACATATTTTTTATTTTATATTCTTCAAAGTAGCCACCTTTTGCTTTGATGACAGCTTTGCACACTCATGGCATTCTCTCAATCAGATCCATGAGGTAGTCACCTGGAATGGTTTTCCAACAGTCTTGAAGGAGCTCAGAGGTGCTGAGCACTTGTTGGCTGCTTTGCCTTCACTCTGTGGTCCAACTCATCCCAAACCATCTCAATTGGGTTAAGGTTGGGTGATTGTGGAGGCCAGGTCATCTGACGCAGCACTCCATCACTCTCCTTCTTGGTCAGATAGCCATTACAAAGCCTGGAGGTGTGTTTGGGGTCATTGTCCAGTTGAAAAACAAATGATGGTCCTACTAAGCGCAAACCAGATGGGATGGCATGTCGCTGCAGAAGGCTGTGGTAGCCATGCTGGTTAAGTGTACCTTGAATTTTGAATAAATCACCAACAGTGTCATCAGCAAAGCACCCCCACACCATCACACTTCCTCCTCCATGCTTCACGGTGGGAACCACACATGTAGAAACCATCTGCTCACCTTTTCTGCATCCCACAAAGACATGGCAGGTGGAACCAAAAATCTCGAACACATCAGACCAAAGTTCAGATTTCCACTAGTCTAATGTCCATTCCTTGTGTTTCTTGGCCCAAACACCTCTCTTCTTCTTCTTGTTCTTCCTCAGTAGTGGCTACTTTGCAGCAATTCAACCATGAAGGCCTGATTCACGCAGTGTCCTCTGAACAGTTGATGTTGAGATGTGTCTGCTACTTGAACTCTGTGAAGAATTTATGTGGGCTCTTATCTGAGGTGCTGTTAATTTGTGGTCTCTGAGTCTGGTAACTCCAATGAACTTATCCTCTGTAGCAGAGGTAACTCTTGGTCTTGCTTTCCTGGGGCGGTCCTCATGAGAGCCAGTTTTATCATGTGTTTGATGGATTTTCGCGACTGCACTTGAAGATACATTCAAAGTTCTTGATATTTTCCAGATTGATTAACCTTCATGTCTTAAAGTAATGATGGGCTGTCGTTTCTCTTTACTTAGCTGAGTGGTTCTTGCCATAATATCGATTAGAACAGTAGTTGAATAGGGCTATTCACTGTATTGAACTGTGTACCAACCCTAGCTCTGAACAACACAACTGATGGTCTCATTGGACATATTAAGAAGGCAAGAAATTCCACAAATTAACTCTTGACAAGGCACCTATTAATTGAAAATCATTCCAGGTGACTGCCTCATGAAGCTGATTGAGAGAATACCAGAAGTGTGCAAAGCTGTCATCAAAACAAAAGGTGGCTACTTTGAAGAATATAAAATATAAATCATATTCTGGTTTGTTTAACACTGACACGCTACAATGTAGAAAATAATAAAAATAAAGAAAAAACATTAAATGAGAAGGTGTTTCCAAACTTTTGACTGATAGTGTATACTTGTTTGTTTGTCTGTTTTTGTTTTGTTTTGCATTGCCCAACTGTGAAGAATTTCTGTCTTAACCTAACCTAACCTATTCATTTTATTATTTGGCCTAGCCACAGTCTATATCCATAAATGTAAATGTAAATTACAGGGGGAAAAAACATGATTGAATTATGATTTTTGCTTTTAGCAATGAGTTCAAACAATACATTCATTCAATCCAACACTAAAAAAAGCAATTATAACTTATTATATTATTATAACAGCTTGTACTGTGCTAAGAAAGACACATTAAACTTTAGATGTCTTTTTTTTCTCTTTCCACTTATGTTCACAAAGTAGTACTCCTCAAGACCTGTAAACACTTTAATGTGAAATTGATGCTTCACATCTTACCTTGACTCATGATGTTTTCCTTTGAGGTGAAGGAAAGTTAGAAAAAGACATGATTAATCTTTTTTGACTTTTCCACCGCACCTCTCACCCTACACTTCACGGTTGCGGTGGTGTCAGGTGGAGGGAGTTTGGAGCATGTGGGTGCGAGAGAGAAGTGAACGGAGTATTGGCGGATTAGCAAGAACTGTACCATGATTGTAACTATCATGGGTGACAGTACAGATGGAGATAGTCAGTAGGCGATATGAGGGGGGATGCCGTCCCCCTTGTTAGCAAAATTACCAAAAAGCATCCCCCTTGTTAACATGCCATCACTCTCCATCCCCTAGTTGCAGATAGTGTGTTACAAATCACAGCTCCGGCGCACAGTAGAGTCGAGCCGTGCACGGCTGCTTTGCGTTCCGGCTGCCTGGTCTATTTTGACGGAAGCCGCAACAAGCTCCAAAGAGCAGATCACGCCGGCAGGAAGTCAGAGACACAGGAACGGCATAGAGCATCCGGTCAATTTTCAAAATAAAACACCCTGTGCAGACTCCCGATTGTATAAAAATGAAAAATGACCAGATCAACAAAATCTGAGCAAGTCAGCAAAATCTGGCAGACAAAAGGCTCAGCTTCTGAAACGTTCCCGCTGGGGTTCTCTCAAATGATTTTCACAGAGAACACAGACTTGTTCTTTATTCATAGACTCCACTCCCTTTGCTGGTTATATCAGGGGTGTAAATATTTCATGTTTATTTAAAGTAATGTTCAAGTATTTTCAGATATGAGTTTTTTCTGACAGTTTAATCGCAATAGTAACTTTGCTATTTATGTTCTAAAATAAAAGTTACTTTTAGTGTGCCTGTTTAGAACACGGTGGCTTATGTTATGTTGGTAATTGTCATTTTTGTCCTGGTTTATAGTTGAACCATTAGTAGCTGTTACATTTCCTGACACCAGCTGTTTTATCCCCATTGAAGCGCACTCTGCTGGACAAACTATGTCATTAGGGCAATTTCAAATTACCCCAAACATGTTTTTCTGCATTATAGTTTTTAAATATAAGGTTTTCATATTGCCGATACCGATATATATACCGATATAGCTGTGATAGGCTAATATCGGCCGATAATCGGCCTACCAAAAAAAACGGTCGGGCTCTAGTATTTTGCACAATGTTCATTGTGTGTCCTTCAAGGAATTTAGATGGTAAAAAAATTCCAAGGGGTAATGTAACTTAAAATGACCCTGCTTGTAGTGTATTGTGAGAAACATGAGAAAACCCTGCCTGAATAAACTCAGTCCACTGCATACAATTTAAAGGTGTATTCACTCATTACTTTAGTACAGTTATAAAAAGACAATTGTAGTAGTGAGAGAAGGAAGATAACTGGATCAAATGGAACTGTAGAATTAGAAATGTAACAGTTATGGTTAAGGCGTCCTGCAACAATGTCCTTGGGAGGTGTACATAGGTGTGTCAGGGCAGGTTGGTGCTCCCATTGGGCCATCCCCCCTGTTAAAAATTAACAAATCACCTACTGGAGATAGTGATATTATACCATGGCAGGATGTCAGTAGAAAGAGGAGAAATAGGAGTGACAGCTCTGGTAGTACAGCTTCTGGCTTGAAGGCTGGCGACATGGCTAAAAAAATTTTAAAAAAAACTATGAGGAGGGAGAGTGAACAAACAGAATGGAAGGTAATAATAGTGTTCACAAAAAAGGGGGACATTTGCATCCACTGAAACTGACAAAAGCAATTGAAAAATAAATGGGGAAGATCAAGTTTGCTAAATACTTGAGTAACAGGAGATTTTTGATCATTGCAAAAGATCAGATGCAAAGAGATAATTTCCTCAGAGCAGATACATTAAATGGAAAAAAAAAAAATCAGCGCTCATGTCCCAGGAAAAGTAGCAAAACTTAGAGGTATTAATTATGATGTACCTTTGGTAATGTTGACAGATAAGACAGCTCAAGAAGTAAAAGGGGGAAAGGTGGTGAAAGCTACAAGGCTGCAAACACAAAGAAAGGGCGTGAAATCAGACAGCCTTTCAGTAGTCCTCGAGTTTGAAAACAGTATGCCTGAGAAAGTGAGAATGGGATATTTGATCTATGATGTAAGAGAGTTTATCCCAGCACCATTGCAATGTTTCAAGTGTCAGCAAATAGGACACATTGAAGGACAATGTAAAGGAAAACTAAGATGTGCAAGATGTGCAGGTGAACATAAATATGGAAAGTGTGGCCAAGATGCAAAAAACAAATGCTGTAACTGTGTTGGTGAACATAGTGCTGCTTATGGAGGGTGCCCTGTTCAAAGGCAAGCCAGAGAGGTGTAAAAATATAAAGAAACAAACCAGGTGTCCTATGCTGATGCAGTTTAAAAAGTAAAGGAAAGCAAGCTAGCCAGACCCAGTGCTGTGCATGTGATAAATAGCAAGGGTGTCTGAGAACCAACAAAGAGAGCTTCCGCTTCCTACGCCAAATCCATACATAGAGGAGATTAATGAAGACACACTGATTGTTGGCAAAATTAGCTTTGTTGCTTTCATCCGCAAAACTGAATGTTGCAATGCAGCAAAAGAGAAAAAGTGATAGAATCAAGACAATTGTTGTGGCAGCTATAGAGATCCTGGGGTTTAAAGAAATTACAGCTGAACTGATACATGAAATGTTGAACCTGACTAACTACGATGGACTGTCTCAGGGTAATTAGTTTCCTCATGGTAATCCATATCCTAAAATTGGAATGCCAGAAGCTTAATTGCCAACGGGCAAGAGTTCAAGAACGTTGTGGCAGATCTGAAAGTGGTACCAGATGTTATTTGCATACAAGAAACGTGGTTAAGACCACACTTTGACTTTGTCATGCCAGGATATAGTTCTGTATGATATGATAGAATTGGAAGGCAAGGTGGAGGATGTGTAACATTTTTTAAGGACACTTTAGCTTATAGAAGAATCAATGTACCAAATGAGTACGAATGCACAGTGACAGAAATGTGTAGTCCCAGAGGAGATGTTAAAGTCATGAATTTTTACAACCCTTGCAAGAACTTAACAATGCAAATATTTCAGGAGATCTCAGGAATTGCAGACACAAGAGACATTTGGTGTGGAGACGTCAATGCCCACAATACTATTTTGGGGAAGTGAACACACAGATACTAATGGAGAAGTGGTGGAAGAATTAATTGAGGAGAGAGCACTTGTCTGTCTTAATGATGGAAGAGGCACCAGGGTGGATAGAGTTTAGATCTTACCCTAGTGTCTGTCACGGTCTGACCGTGGCAGTCAGGGTCGTTGTGTTTTTTATGTTCTCCCCCTGTCTGTCTGCCCCCTCCCTTTTCCCTCACCTGCTCCTGTTTACCTGTGTGTCTGGACCTGTGGGCGTGGCAGCAGTGCAGCAGCGGAGAGGCGCACCTGCAGATCATTCCACTCATCATCCCCTGCTATATAACCCCAGTCTCATCTCCACTCCGGCGCCAGATTGTTCTGCCAGTTACGGTGATTATTATCAAGGGCCTCTAGCCATTGTGTTAGCTTTGTATCTCCTAGAACTAATATTCTACGTCCCACAGACCTCCTTGTGTTTTTTCTCTGTGAGCCCCGTCTCATATGATATTGTTTGTTCTCCCTCGTGGCAGAAAACTCCAGCGCCTCTTCGCCCCAGCTTCCAGAGTTCCACCTGAGCAGCTCCCAGACGACCTTACCTGCCTGCCTGCCTGTTTGCCTGCCAACCAGCCAGGCTCACTCCACTACGTCCCCCTCCACGAACCCTCTGAGTTCTAATAAATTCACCTCAACTACCGCCTCCGCTCTCTGCATTTGGGTCCAGACAGAAACTCGACATAACAGAACAATCTGGCCAACATGGACCCAACGGAGTTGGAGCATCTGGTCACGCCCTCACCTCCCAAGGAGTCATGGTCGGACACCATGAGCAAGAAACTGCCTCCCGTGAGGAGCTTCTCTCTAGAGCTATTAGGTTGGACAATAGGTTAAGAGAGTGACGCAGGGAGAAGGCCGTTAGCATAGCCACAGCTATCCCCCAGCCCAGAAGACCGGTGTCAGCTACATCCTTTGACCCATCTCCATCCCCTCCTGTGTCATCGGAGGAACCAATGCAACTTGGCTGGATGCGCCTCACCCCAGTGGAGCGTCAGTGCCAGTACCAGGAGGGTCTGTGTCTCTACTGTGGGAGGACCGGCCACGTCATTTCCCACTGTCCTCGGCGGCCAAAAGAGCAGGCTTATCACGTCATGGAGGGGCGTTGATGAGTCGACCTATCACCACCAGCACCTCCTCCTCTCATATCCAGCTTCAGGGGACGCTCTCATGGCCTCAACAATCTTTACCCCTGCAAGTACTCATTGATTCGGGTGCAGATGACAGCTTCATAGACTCGGACATTGTAACCCAGACCCATATACCCACACTCACCCTTTCATCCCCTAAGGATGTCTTCGCTCTGGACGGCAGACTCTTAGCGCAGGTAACTCAACAAACAATCCCACTGACCCTGCTCCTGTCAGGTAATCACCGAGAGACTATTCAACCGTTCATTATCCCTTCGTCTCAATCCCCCCTGGTAATGGGGCTTCCATGATTAAAACGCTTTAACCCACACATTGACTGGTCCGGTTCCAGAGTCGTGAATTGGAGTGTTCACTGTCATTCCCATTGCCTGCACTCTGCCACCCCCTCCTGTAACCCCTCGACACCTGTTATTCCACAACCCAGTGACCTCTCTTCAGTTCCCCCAGTTTATCATGACCTCAGCGAGGTGTTCAGCAAGGATCGAGCCCTTTCATTAACTCCTCACCGACCATATGACTGTGCTATTGACCTGCTACCTGGTGCCACTCTGCCTTCGAGTTGGCTATACAACATCACTTGCCCAGAACGAGATGCCATGGAGGCCTATGTTATGGGTCCCAGGGATGGGAGACCACAGTAACAAATATGTGACCTGTATATAGCAGGTGAAGCAGAGGAATGAGGACACCGTTTGTCTTGTTTCCTTTCCAGATTGCTCTCTGTATGATTTATTTAACATCATGTATCATAACAGTCACATAAGCACAATGCATATCTTTTTACCTCCTCAGTTTTATGTAGTTCAATTTCTCATTTTCCTAATTCAGCGTTTATCTCACTTAAATCACTACTTCAGTCTCAATTACATACATTTTATCTCATCTTCTCTTTTCTAATCAACACATATTCAAATTTATATCAATAAACAGTTTCTGTAAATACACTACATTTTCTTGGTCATTTTAGCTTGAAACACATCATGTACAGGAGTTCAAGGTCCCTTATTCCAACTTTAACTAGTGCAACTGCAGTCGTGCTCGGCACAAAATGGTGTTTTCACGGGAAAAATTATCACATAAATGTTGTTTAAACACGAATAACTCATTGAACAGATTGCAAACTTCACACAAGCTAGTAATATCTATCAATGTAACGGAACATTTCATGGTGCATTAACCGTTTAGCGACCTGTATATAGCAGGTGAAGCAGAGGAATGAGGACACCGTTTGTCTTGTTTCCTTTCCAGATTGCCTCTGAGGAAACAGCAGCAGTTGCGCTCCTTAACCGTTCCCCGGAGCAACTCAGTAGAACACAAACGTTCCACCCCCCCATTTCCAATGTAAACGGAGCACCTCAATACTTCTTTTGGTCTATGACTTCTAATTGAAAACAATAATATATACCATAACAAAATAATTGTGATACTCATTAAAGGAATCTTACCACATAAATGTGGTCACCCTATTTTACACACACCTACATCACTGACTCCTCCGCCTGTCCTCCTCGCCAGTAGGGGCAGGATTCTTCTTCGTGGCAAAGAAGGATGGCTCTCTTCGCCCCTGCATTGACTATCAAGGGTTAAATGACATTACCATTAAAAGCAAATATCCTCTGCCCCTCATGGACTCTGCCTTCGGACCTCTCCATCGAGCCGCGGTCTTCTCAAAACTAGACCTTCGTAACGCATATCACCTGGTGCGAATTTGTGAGAAGGACGAGTGGAAGACTGCCTTCAAGACACTTCTAGGCCATTTTGAATACCTGGTCATGCCCTTCGGCCTCACCAATGCGCCAGCTGTGTTCCAGAACCTAATGACATCCTCCGCAACATGTTGGACCGGTTCATGTTTGCTTACTTGGATGACATCCTCAACTTCTCCCAGAGCCAAGAGGAGCACGTTCAACATGCTCGGTTGGTGCTCCAGCGTCTACTGGAGAACAGATTGTATGTCACACGACATCAGTGTATTTTCTCGTTTTCATTATCGAGCGTGGACAAGTGAGGGCGGACCCCTCAAAGGTGCTGGCAGTGACCGACTGGCTGGTGCTGGAGCGCCGTAAGCATCTGCAATGATTCCTGGGGTTTGCCAATTTTTATAGATGATTTATCCACGATTACAGTAGGGTGACTGCCCCCCTCACCCAGCTCACTTCCACCAAGCTCCCTTATCTATGGTCACCCAAAGCCGACGTGGCTTTTGGCCGGCTTAAGAAGCTATTCTCCACTGCCCCAGGTCTCTTCCACGCAGACCCAAGCCTGCAGTTCGTGGTGGAAGTGAACGCCTCCGACACTGGAGTTGGGGCCGTGTTATCACAGCGTTCGCTGGCCGACCAGAAGCTACACCCCTGCGCCTTCTCTCGTCGTCTCTCTCTGGCTGAGAAGAATTATGACATTGGCAACCGGGAACTGCTAGCCGTTATCCTCTCCCTTCAAGAGACACTGGTTGGAAGGAGTGACGCATCCTTTTCTGGCATGGACTGATCATAAAAATCTGGCATACCTGCGCTCAGCCAGACGACTGAACTCCCGCCAGGCCCGGTGGGTGTTCCTGGGGCATTTCGACTACACACTCACATACTGCCACGGGTCCAGGAACACTAAGCCCGACGCTCTCTCTCGCCAGTTCTCTATCTCTAGGAGACCCCCGAAGAACCAATTATCTCCCCCCGATGTGTTGTGGCAACAGCTAGGTGGGATGAGGAACGCTCAGTCCTAGCGGCACAGCGCTCTCATCCTCCCCCCAGTGACTGTCCCCCCGGCCGTGTGTTTATTCCGGATTCAACCAGGTTTCAAGTGCTCCAGTGGGGCCATTCCTCGAAGCTGGCCTGCCATCCGGGTTTTCAGAGGACCCTGTCCTTCATCAGGCATAGTTTTTGGTGGCCGGCAATCTACTCCCCACTACTCTACACCAAGGAGTTCGTCTCCGCCTGCTCCATCTGCGCCCGCGGAAACCCTGCTCAGTGACTTCTACCGGGAGTTTCCCAATAAACCTGGTAGGACACCTGGAGCCACCAGTTGGGGGCGCCATTTGGGGGGGGGGGGGTACTGTCACTGTGGCAGTCGGGGATGTTGTGTTTTTTTTGTTCTCCCCCTGTCTGTCTTCCCCCTCCCTTTTCCCTCACCTGCTCCTTTTTACCTGTGTGTCTGGACCTGTGGGCATGGCAGCAGAGTCGGCAGCAGCGGAGAGGTGAACCTGCAGATCATTCCACTCATCATCCCCTGCTATATAACCCCGGTCTCATCTCAACTCCGGCGCCAGATTGTTCCGCCAGTTACGGTGATTATTATCAAGTGCCTCTAACCATTGTGTTAGCTTGTATTTTCCAAGAACTAATATTCTACGTCACACGGATCTTGTGTTTTTTCTCTGTGAGCCCCGTCTCATATGATTGTGTTTGTTCTACCTCGTGGCAGAAAACTCCAGCGCCTCTTCGCCCCGGCTTCCAGAGTTCCACCTGAGCAGCTCCCAGACAACCTTACCCGCAGATTTCACCGGATACGTTACAGCTGCGTTACGGCTGACCCGCAGATTCCACTGGATACGGTACGGCTGCGTTACGGCTCCGCCACGGCGGCGAAGCTGATCGGTTGCACTCTAGTCTATGTGTTAACTTCCACCAGGTCTGCTGCGCTGCATGTCTGTTGCGTCCCAGCTCCGGCAGTCCGCAGCCCTGCGGAGCAGATACGCAGCACAACGCAGCAATTACGCGCACAATTCCCTGATCAGCGCCAGCTACCGGCATGACTCCATTCATGGCCGCTTATGGTTATCAACCTCCCCTTCTCTCAGCCCAGGAGGGCGAGATCGCTGTCCCTTCAGTCCACAAACGTATCACCCGGTGCAAGGAGGTCTGGAGAGCGGCTCGAGAGTCCATCACCCGGTCTACCAGGCGCAGTCACAGTCAGCCAGGAGAGAAGGTGTGGCTTTCCGCTCTGGATCTCCCCCTCCAGGTTGAGTCCTGCAATCTGGCTCCACATTTTGTTGGTCCATTCAAGGTGAAGAGATCGATCAACCCTGCTGCCGTTCGTCTCAAGCTGCCCGCCTCTTTACCTGTGCATCCCACATTCCACGTCTCCCAGCTCAAGCCCGTCTCCTACATTGAACTCAGCCCTCCGGCCGAACCCCCGCCACCCACCAGGATCATCGACAACGCTCCTGCCTACACCGGACCGGGATACGGTCCGAAGGAACAGTCCTGGATTTCGTGAGCCCTCATCCTGGACCATACACTCCTGACGGACTTTTACCGTGAGTTTTCCTCACAAACTGGGCAGGGCTCCTGGAGGCGCCCATTTAGGGGGGGGGGGGGGGGGGGTGCTGTTATGTCCTGTGATATTTGTGGGGGATTTTGGTGCTTAGTGTGGTTTCTTTTCTGTTTTATGCTTACAGAGGTGCTTGTAGAGGCTGGGCGGAGCTTTCCATTACCGGAGCCGCTGTCACATGCGCACCTGCAGCAGGTTGGCAATCAGCGGCTGCTGATCAAGCCCTGCTCTTCACACTACCTGTTGCCAGATGATTATATCTACTCGATGTGACAGATGGCTCCTGTTAGACTGTCGCTCTCTACGACTTCTAATTGTTTCGTTCCGCTCTCTTGGAAAACTAACTACTCTCGTGCTCTTTCTAGTGATCACCAGCCCACCAGCTTCCCGTGTCTCCTGCTCCAGCCATCCAGCCCCCCGCATCTCTGCAGCCAGCTGACTCACTCCGTGCTCCCCGGTGTCTTGACGCACCACGCTCCTACCAGCGTCCCTGTGAGCTACTGCACCTGCACCTCCACCTCCACGCAACCAGACGGGGACTCTGCCTGGAGCGTTCAACTCCCTCACTATCTAAACCATTGTGAAATCAATAAATCACTCCTGAAATTATTCCCATCTTCAGTGTCCACATTTGGGTCCTCACTCTACCAAACGTTGCACAACACTGGTACTGCCTTTTGCTAAGCCTGGTAAAGACCCAGCCAACGCAGAAAACTACAGACCTGTGGGGAGTAGATAAGCAATCACTGTTGGATATTTATAGAGCTTTAATACGGTCATGTTTGGCAACACTACAGATGGCGCCACGGACGGCTGCCTCGGTGCTTCTCTCCACAGTACTTTGTTTTTGTTTATTTGTCACGTAATAAGTTGTCCTTCCCTCATCCAATATACTCGGGAGGAACTTTTAAAGTCTGATCATTTAACTGCTCACACTTTTTTGCCATTTTCAGTCGATCCTGGAATATTTTCGGACCTTTTAGTTGGAGGAGCAGCCGATCTCTATGGGATGTTCAGGAGACGCAGACGGGGCAAACGAGCTGGCGCGCTCGTTAAGCTCAGACAGCGGGGATTTCGAACAGTGCTCCCGTCAATACACCTGGCAAATGTCCGCTCCCTGAACAATAAGATGGATGAACTGCTGCTTCTTAACAGTAGAAACTTGGACTTTTGCAGATCTGCCGCACTGTGTTTCACGGAAACCTGGCTCAGTGAACACATCCCGGACACCGAATTACATCTGCCGGACTTTCAAATTCTCCGAGCGGACCGAGTAACGGAGCTCTCGGGGAAGAGGATGGGAGGTGGAATCTGCTTTTATATTAAGGTTGGTGTACAGATGTCACAGTGTTAAACAAATCGTGCAGCCCCCACTTGGAGACACTATTCATAATCTGTAAGCCGTTTTATTCACCACGGGAGTTCTCCTCGTTTATTCTGGTTGGTGTTTACATCCCACCTCAGGCCTGTGTTACTGAGGCTTTACAACACCTGGCTGACCAGATAACAGACATGGAGAGGAAACATCCAGACTCTCTGCCCATTGTTCTTGGGGACTTTAACAGAGCAAACCTCAGCCATGAACTGCCAAGATATAGACAGCATGTTAAATGTCCCACCAGGGACAAAAACACTCTGGACCACTGCTACACTATTTTAAAGGACACATATGGCTCTGTCCCCCGCGCAGCTTTGGGGCTCTCTGACCACTGCATGGTTCATCTTCTCCCAAATTACAGGCAGAAATTCAAATCTGCTAAGTCTGTAGTGAAGACTGTTAAGAGATGGACCACAGAGTCAAAGCTAGAGTTACAGGCCTGCTTTGACTGCACAGATTGGAGTGTTTTTGAGGCTGCTGCTACAGATCTGGACGAACTCACTGACACTGTGACATCCTACACCAGCTTTTGTGAGGACATGTGTGTGCCAACCAAAACCTTCTGCACATACAACAACAATAAACCTTGGTTCACTGCAAAACTCAGGATGCTTCGTCAGGCCAAGGAGGAGGCCTACAGAAGTGAGGACAGAGTCCTGTACAACACGACCAGGAACACGCTGACAAAGGAGATCAAAGTGGCAAAGAGGTGTTACACTGAGAAGCTGAAAAACAGTTTCTCAGCTAACAAGCCTGCGTCAGTGTGGAGAGGTCTACAGGAGATCACCAACTACAGGAGACCATCCCCCCACATTGCAGTGAACCGAGAACTGGCTGACGACTTGAATGTCTTCTACTGCAGGTTTGAGAAGCCAGCATCAAACAACCCTCACCACCTGAAGAACATCACAGGCCCCCTGCTGGACCCCCTGCAGTTTGCATACCAGGCAAACAGGTCAGTGGATGATGCAATCAACATGGACTGCAACCAGGGCCGCCCCTGGCAAAATTGGGGCCCTAAGCAGAATTTTATTTGATGATATTTCTATATTTAAATATTTTTATATAGTTATTTTTACATTTTGTACTTAGGTTCTATATTCCTATACTGCTGTTTTTGTTGCTGCAACGCTTTAAATTTCTCCATTGTGGGTCAAATAAAGGATTATCTTAATTTATCTTATTTTATCTAATCTTATACTGTTATGTCCCCAGGGACATATGCTAGGATCCTGTTTATGGACTTCAGCTCGGCGTTCAACACCATCATCCCAGACATCCTCCACTCCAAACTCACCCAGCTCACCGTCCCAGCCTCCACCTGTCAGTGGATCACAAACTTCCTGACAGACAGGAGGCAGCAGGTGAGGTTGGGGAAAATCACATCCAGCACCCGATCAATCAGCACAGGCGCCCCCCAGGGATGTGTGCTCTCCCTACTGCTCTTCTCCCTATACACCAACGACTGCACCTCGAGAGACCCATCTGTCAAACTCCTGAAGTTTGCAGATGACACAACGGTCATCGGCCTCATCCGGGACGGTGATGAGTCTGCTTACAGACGGGAGGTGGAACAGCTGGCCCTCTGGTGTAGTCAAAACAATTTGGAGCTGAACACGCTCAAAACTGTGGAGGTGACAGTGGACTTTAGGAGTAGCCCCCCTACACTGCTCCCCATCACCATTTTCAATAACTCCATGTCTGCTGTGGAAACCTTCAGGTTTCTGGGATCTTCCATCTCCCAGGACCTAAAGTGGACTCCCACCGTAGACTCCATCATCAAAAAGGCCCAGCAGAGGATGTACTTCCTGCGTCAGCTCAGGAAGTTCAACCTGCCCCAGGGGCTGCTGATCCAATTCTACACAGCAATAGTCCAGTCTGTTCTCTGCACCTCCATAACCGTCTGGTTTGGATCAGCCACCAAACAGGACAGGAAAAGACTGACACGGACAATCAGGACTGCAGAAAAAATCATTGGTGCTAAACTGCCCACCATCCAGGCCCTATACTCATCCAGAGTCAGGAAACGGGTAGGAAAAATCTCTGCAGACCCATCACACCCTGGACACAATCTGTTTGAACTTCTCCCCTCCGGCAGGCGCTACAGAACACTGTACGCCAAAACAACCAGACATAAGAACAGTTTCTTCCCCCAGGCCGTCACACTGATGAACACTAGATCAGTCACCCATTGTCAGTAACCCCCCTGACTCCAGAACCATCCACTCACAGTCTTTACATTTACAGACTAAATTGCACTTTATATGTGTGTGTATATATATATATATATATATATATATATATATATACAGTATATTTACTACCTGTACATAATTGAACAACATCAGTCCTCCCTGTAAATAATATAATATATATATACTTAAATATATATTTATAATAGACCGGACTTCTGAACACTTTTTAACTTACTGTTCCTTGTTGTTCTTCTTCCTTCTAGTTGAATGTTTGTTATGTTTGTTTATGTTCATGCTTACGTCTATGTACATCGTGTGCTAAGAAAAACCAAGTCAAATTCCTTGTTTGTGTTTTACATACTTGGCCAATAAAGCTGATTCTGATTCTGATTCTGATTATGGATGCACAATATATGGAGCAGCAGCAAAGAGTGTACTGGAAAAACTAGATTGAATACAGTTCAGAGCTCTGAGACTCAGTATTCATGCAGTTAAAACAACTCCTACGAACGCACTACTGGTGGAAGCTAATTAACTACCACTACATCTAAGACGTACAAAGTTGTCATTGACTTATTGGGTTAAGTTGAAGGGATCCGGAGAGGAACAACCTGTAACTAAGGTGATAAGTGATTGCTGGGAGTATTCACAGCAGTGCAAAGGTAAAGGATTTGGCTGGTATATTAATTCAGTGGCAGAAGAATATTGTATAAATAGGTTAGAGTATAAGCCAAATGTTGTTTGGGGTAATGTTCCTCCATGGTTATTCCCAGTATCCAATGTGGACTCATAACTTGTGGACCAGAAGTGTGAATGGATTAAAAGAAATGAGGATAATAAAATTATTTGCAAAAGAACTATTATAATTTCATACCAATATTTACTGATGGATCCACAGAGCCAGTGAGTGGACTTGTTCATACCAGAGTTTGATGTAATCATATGCAAAAGAATTTATAATAGATTATCTGTGTTTACAGCAGAACTTACTGCTGTAATTTTAGGAATGCAATGGATAGAGGAGGTAAGGCCTGAGAGAGCTGTCGTCTGCTCAGATTCAACTGCAGCTCTCGAAAGCTTGAATACAAAATAAACAGTAGGAGAGGATCTATTGATGGAAATATATATGATAATGCTGATACTACAAAGACTTGGGATTAATGTGCAGTTTTGTCGGGTTCCAGCTCATGTTGGTGCAAAGGGTAATGAGAAAGCGGTAACGTGAAGTACATGAAGCCCTGAGGCTACATACTCCGGTACAGTAGGTGGCGGTATGCTCCTTTACACGTTGATTTGCGATCCGCCATTAAATTAGAGAAGAAGAAGCGGAAACCGGCGGCAAGCAACCACAGTGTGGACAGAGTAATGTGCAGCCAGACCTAGCAGTAGCTAAAAACTGTCCATTTAACTACTTTCCAGAACTGTCAACAACGTCTGACAGTTAACCCGACGTGAAATGCTTCATTTTGAACACTACATCAAGTAATGCTGCTGTTGACACATGATGTCTTCACTAACTCTGAATGGTGTAACTGTGAATTTCCCTTTTACTCCATATGACTGTCAGAAGGACTACATGCGCAAAGTGATAGAATGTCTTCAGAAGGTGAGTAGTTAAATGTAACATCGCTAATGGGAATGCTATCCATCAATGGGACACAACAGTTTTGTAATATTTCTCAGCTGGACAGCCGTACTGAAAGCGTTCATTTGAAATTGGTGTACATATGTGCCCGTTTGTTTCAGAAGGTGAATGGGGTTCTGGAGAGTCCCACAGGCACTGGTAAAACTCTGTGCCTGCTGTGCTCCACCCTGGCCTGGAGAGAGCACTTCAAGGACACCATATCTGCCCGCAAGGTAGCAGAGAGGCTGGGAAGTGAGGAGATGTTCCCCAACACGCCTTTGTCATCCTGGGGGACAGCTGCTACAGATTGTGACACACCAAGTATGTTCATACCATGTCACCAGACAGCTCAGTCAGTGCAGTTTTTTTAGTGGCCTTCTTTGTCAGTACGCATGTTAACACCACAATTAGTTTGGGAAATTTTGAGCTCATATTTCCCCTGACAACTTCAGTGTACAGTGCCAATGACGGTACAGGGAAAGCACTGCAATCAAACCACCTGTGAAGTTAAAATGTCCTGTTTCTGTAGACACTGTCAGGGAGGTGTTCTATAAACAATATAGATAACTTTAAGGCACTGGCTTTCACAACACCTTTCAGCTTAATGCAGTCAAATACATCAATGCGTTGGCCCACTGACAGCCTGGTGTGGCAGGGCCCCAAGGCTAAAAGTAGCTCCTAACTGGCTGAGTTAGGAGAAACTAAACATAAGGAGCTTCTCATTCTAAATCCAAAGACTCCTAAGTAAAAGAGAAATGTACAAAGCCTTTTAGCTCTGAAAGTAGCTCCTCAGCCTGAGAGAAGTTAGAGGCAGTCCAGAGGACTCCTCAGTCACTGCAACCTGCTCACCATCAGCCAAATGCTGCATGTGATGTGACTCATCGCATCAGTTGTTTGGAAAAATCCAACAAGCTTTAAAAAGCAGATTTTGATGGCTGGTGAGTAAAAAAAAAAAAAAGAAGAAGAAATAAATCAGCTCAACAGCAAATGGAAATTATCCAAAATGATTGCAGACAATCTTTTTAACAACTCCCCACTTCTCAGACTCTAGAAAAATTGGCAGTTTGTGGTGCTGACAAACTTGGAATATCTGAGCTGTCCGTGAAAAATATACCTCTCTTCAGATCCAGATTTTTTTGACAAAATCCAGCTAAATGGAAAAGCCTTTAACCCAAATCCACTAATATCACGGGCGGACACAACTACATTACTACTATATTAAGCTTCATGTGATTAATCAGAGTTTGCCAAGTTTTGCCAAAAGTTTGAAGTGAGACTTTGGGGGAAGGGACCTTTGGTTGCTGGCGGAAAAAATGGGAAGCCAGATTGAGAGTAATATCTCATTTTAAAGTAACATTAGGATTAGACTGTTGTGATGTCATTATTTGTTCTTAACCATCAATATTTGCACATTTTCCCAGTCACCTCCATGCCAGCTACTCTCCCTGCTCTGTTGGCCCCTGCTTGCTTTCTGCCTCTCTGTCTTTACTCTGAATATACCAGTGAACATGCAAGAAATATTATGAGTAAAGTAGTGACTAGAAAGAATGTTCATACACACATACACACATATTCAGGCAGCCCTTCTCCCCCACCAATTTTTTTTTGCATCTTAAAAAACAGTTTCCTGCAATTTTACATATTGTTCATAATAGGCCAGCATAAGTATAAATGAAAATAACTGTAAAATCTGATAAAGCAAGAAAAATTCAGATAAATGATCACTGGCCAGAATGAAAGCAGATCTTTCTGCTTCTGCCCTGACATTTTGAAATGGAAAAAAAGTTGTCAAGTGTGTTTGACCCATACGGTCTCAAAAAACTAGCTACTGTCCTGTAAATCAACTTAGCTCATAGTATCAATGAGCTCACAAGCAAATGAGTGATTAAAATCCAATCTGACACTCTACACTTAATTTGAATCATATAATGATCTGAATATTATTAAGAATGTTTCATATGCACAGTCAATATCCTTTTCCTCATATAATATTTCCCAATTTGTGCCAGTAAATTGTGTTTTAGTGCATTCATTAATTCCTCCGTCCTCATTCGTTTGTATTCTGCATTCTTGTCCGAGTGATCATTTTTGTGTTTAATGTCAGACTATAAAAACTGGTAGATGGTCACTGATATTGTTTTATTAATAGTCATAGATCATTGTATGGTTTTCTATGTCATTAGTGAATAAATTAATTATTAAAGTGGCACAGTAGGCTGTTACTCGACTGGGTCTGGTCATGTTTGGAAATAGGCACATACTGTACATTGTGTTGATTAATTCTTCAGTATTTTTTTGTTTATTTGGATTCAACAGATCAATATTGAAATCCCCACAAATGAAATGTACTTTCCGACTTATTTCTGAAAACATTTCCTCATCCAGTCCCTGAAAGATTCAATACTAGTCCCTGGTGCCCTGTATATACAACTAATTATTATATTTTTGTTTTTCTCTAAGCAGATTTAAATTGTTATACTCTCTAATAAGTTGTCCACCACAGTTGTCATACATTCTATCAATTAATGATACAGGTTTTTGTATACATTCATAGCCACTCCTCCTTCACTCTTATTTTTTTTAATGTTTATATAACTGAATTCATATCTGTCTGTTTCCAAGTTTCTTCCTTTATCAGGGTTGATCCAAGTTTCAGATATGGCAATTATGTGGAACGTTGTCATAACTGACTTCAGTGTTCCTTGATGTTGTTGAAGTTTGCATACAGGCTTCTGTAGTTGAAGTGGATTTTTGATAATCTGTTAACTGTCTTAATGGTTTGATATATTGTTCCTCTGTGTAGTAGCAGTTATTATCATTTGTATTACAGAAAAAAACATTGTCCAGATCGATATCATTTTCCATGGTCTGTAAATTGTGATGACAATTTAAGAACGCATTTTATTAATCTAGAAAAATAACATTAATCATATAAAAATGAGATGGATACCTACCATTTGACCTTTAGCTTCAGCTGACAGGCGGTCATTATCCAGCTCACAATATTTTTTGAATGTTTGCAGCCTGTCACGCTGAAGTTTGTTTTGATGGTATGACCCGTCCTACTCTGCCTCTGATTGGTTGGTACTCGTTGGCCTTTTGTTGGGTTGGTTAGATTTAGACATGAGGGCTGATGGTTGGTTAGTGTTAATATCTGGGTAAGCCAATCAGAGGCAGAATAGGGCCCTAAGTACGGCAACCATCAATTGAGGAAATATATTAGAGTGGGAAATAATAAAAAGGGGCAACTTATGATCACTGTGTAACATATGAGGTTTAGCGTGTGACCGTGTGAAGATGCTCGATTGCGTGAGTCTCATGGTCAATGTGTTAGACTTGGCAGCTCTGGTATAATACATTGTGTGTTATTGTTTTCCAGCTTACTACACAGATGTGCCAAAGATCATATATGCATCCAGGACACACTCTCAGCTTGCACAGGTTATTAATGAGCTAAAGAACACTTCATACAGGTAAACTATGTCATTTCTAAACCATACAAGGTGTTAGAATTATGTTTGGGTTATGCATGATGAATGTCGATGCATATTGTGGAAAAGATCAGATATATTTCTGACTAAATCTTATGGTCAGGGTCAAATCAGATCACTTAAGGATATGGCTGCACAAGTGATCAAAATACTATAAATAATTCAAAATCGCAGTATGGCCAAGTGCAATGTCCAAATTGCAGGAGGTGCAATTGTGCAATCGTGACTCATTGCAATTGAAGTATCTTTCAGAAATAATCACAATATGATTATTTTTGCACATCATTCAACCCTACTGTAGAAACAACGTTTAGATCAGTTCACTCAAAATCAGGATATCAACACTGCGATTCGGATGATATTCTTATCCCTAACCCAGTGTTTGACATTGACTCAAGTGTGGTACCCTTTTTCTGATGTAAAGGTAAACCCATATATAATTGTAACCTTGATGTGTCTGATTCAGGCCAAAGGTGTGTGTGCTGGGATCAAGAGAACAGCTGTGTATCAACCAGGAAGTGATGCGCCAGGAGAGCAACCACATCAAGGTAAGTGACTGATAACACTGGCTTAAACTCTAAGACTACATGTAAGTTCCTATTAAATTGTGAATGCTGCAGCAATCCCTATGGGTGATCAAGTTTTGCTACTTGTCTTAAAGAAGCAGCAGGTCAGACATGGAAGTTTGCACTGGAGATGAAAAGGTGGTTTTGAAATAGTCTGTGTCCATCTGAATATTTTCCTTGTGGATTTGATGGAATCTCCTGATTTTCAGGTCCATATGTGCAGAAGTAAAGTTTCCACCAGGTCATGTGTCTTCTACAATAACTATGAAGGTAATGGCTCAACACTTAGAAGAACCACATACAGTAGATATAAGTAATGAATGAAAAAGCAACACAAAATAACCTAAGGCCACATGTAATATTTTGACACCAGTATCAGTGCCACAGGAAGATTACTGGATCAGTAATGGAAGAACACAGCCGGCGGTTCTTCCAGCTGTGATGGGTTAAAGTGTTTGGAGCATCTGGCAATGACATAACATAATATTGGTTTTAAATGTTGCATGTATCGCATTGTAAGAGTTTTAACTATGATCTTTTCTTCTTCAGAGAAGAGCACTGACAAAGAGTTGGTGAATTCTATCCTCGATGTGGAAGATTTGGTGAAATTTGGCAACAAACATAGGTGGGATTTATATATTCATGTTCACTTACTACCAATCC
This sequence comes from Pagrus pagrus, assembly GCF_965226575.1. Taxonomy (NCBI): domain Eukaryota; kingdom Metazoa; phylum Chordata; class Actinopteri; order Spariformes; family Sparidae; genus Pagrus; species Pagrus pagrus. Next base: position 32,656,174 of record NC_140195.1, read on the forward strand.
CTGTTTTGATTTATTAGAAGTTCACTGAAACAGCTGGTGCATGGAACTATTGGGAAATCCCAATAGTGGTGTGTGGAGGGTAGGGCTGGAAGTATAAATTATTATAGAATACAATAGAATAAATCTTTATTTTCCACCAGGGTGGAAATTTTGGAAATAAATTATTATTATTTAATCAGCTGAAACTTTGTCTTACACAGATTAATAAATGTCAGAAAATACTAAATGTATCACAGTCTCAATTTCCTGAGGCCTAACTTGACTTCTTTAAAGTTGAATCCAACAAAAACCCTCACACTCAGAGATATTCAGTTGACTATTGAATAAGATAAAGAAATGTGCAAGACTTAAAGTTCTGCACCACTGTGCTGGACTGCCAGGGCTGTTTGAGATTAGAAAATACATTATTATTATATGTCTATGCCAGTATATTCTTGTATATTTCTTTTTTTAACTATCTCGTAGCAAGAAAATGGTTTTGTATGTATGTTATATGTAATAATGTAGACCTACTTTATTAATAAAATCTCTGTTTACACTGTAATACATTTGTAGGCATCTAGTAAATCACTAGTTAGGAGGCACAACACCTTGGCTGTGGCAGTCACCTGAACACGAGAGCAGTCACTTAGCAAACCTTATGAACATATCTGAACACCTTAGCAACCACTCCAAACACACTAATAAAGATGCCCCTAGAAACCTGGCAGGACTTTTTGGAGACAGTACTGGGAGTAAAAAAATTATCATATTGATACACCAGTGCACTGAAACAGTAAACTTCACTGCAAATTTAATTATAAATTACCCCAAGCATCATTCACTGCATTATGTTTTGCATAAAAAAGGCCTCATATCAGTGCATCAGCTCTGTGTTGGTGTTGGGTGCGGCTCAGCTCCTCCACCACATACAGAGCAGACGGCAGCGCAGAGAGGCTACAGAAAAGAGGATGAATGAGTGAGACTGAATGACTCACTCTGTGTTTTAATGTCGGGAATATTTTTTCTTTTACTTTGCTGTTGTAAAAATTGCAAATGGTGCTCAACAAACAATCTTTTGTTATTATGCCCTTTGTGGTGCAGCTTTGTTGTTGAAGTTAAGTCACGTAAAATCAGACTTTAACATTTTTCTGCAGGGCCTGTCCTTACTACCTCTCCCGGTCCCTGAAACAGCAAGCAGATATCATTTTCATGCCGTACAACTACCTGCTGGATCCAAAGGTTAGTAGATACTCAGATGGCAGATATCTGTGAATAAAGTTGCAAAGATCATTTCCTGCTTTTTTTTTACTTTAAAGAAACTTAACCCTTTAGATAAACTGCATTTACCTTCTGTTGGAAAATAAGACACAAAAACCACAGTTTTGATTATTATGTTTTCTAGTAACAATGACATATTCCTGGTAGGTAATGTCTGACGGTGTTAAAGCTAAAGCTGACCGTAGTACCTTCTTGACCATAGTAGAATCACCCAAGTACAAGGATGTGTCAACTGCATTGCTATGAGCCAAAAACAGTTTAATACACAAATTTAAATGAAAACACTGCCGACCTATAAAGAAACAGTGTAACTTCTCTAAAACCCTGCTGAGTATAAACTTAAAGACAGGACAATATGGTACACATACAGTACATCTCTTGAATATGATACAGTAACCTATTGACAGAGTTAGCTATCACTCAGAATCATTGGTGACAGATTAGCACTGGAATATTCCTGGTTGGTAAGCATGATAGTGGCTAGCTTTCCAGTTGGACAAATGTGCCTAGTAGTCCAGTGAGTAGTTATAACATCTTCAGCACAGCTTTTTTCATAAGACACCCAAATGAACCAGACCTTAGAGTGCTTTCTATCACAGTCACAATGAACTTGCAAGTTAAGACAGGTTTTCTTTAAAATGTAAAAAACAAATTTTCTGTTGTTTTTTTGTTGTTGTTTTCTTTACGTATTAAAACAAGCCCCCTATCTACTGCAGTTGTTTAGGAGAATTTCTGCAACACTTTTTTGCTGTGAAGCTCCAGAAATGTTTTGTGAGCCATGAAACCTCAACTGACTTTGCATCAGCATGGGGTTAAGTAGATAATGACTAGATTTAAATTTTTGGGTGAATGTTTGCTTTAACCGAGACTTTAGTGTGATCATTACATATCCATAGGAATGCTATTAATCTGTTCTTTGTTCCACAGAGCCGCAGGGCGCACAACATCGAGCTAAACGGAGCTGTAATCATCTTTGATGAAGCTCACAATGTGGTCAGTCTCTGTCATGGACATATTTGCTCTCTGTGAATGTCATAACTTATTAATTCCCACTTCAATGAAGATTGTAATGATTATTATATGTGATAACTGAGCACATTTTCTGACGGTCTCAAAAAGGTTCACGATGTTGCTCTTGATCGATTACACAAGAAGCAACGGTAGTGTGAAAAATGAAAAAGAAAGAATGATGAAGCCCTGCCCTGCCTACTCTTTCACTGTAGATGTGATTGTCAGTTTTGGACTTTGTTTGATTAATAATATTAAGATTCTGCACATTTGAATGCAGATGAATCCAAGTCTACACCAATGATTTTGAGAGCTAATGCACACCAACTGGAGTGAAGGTGCCAACCATAAAAGTGATGATGTAGGGTTCAATTTAATTAAACGTTGCAGACTCTTGAGCCTGCATGGACAAGAGATTCAGGGTCATTACGACAGACATAACCACAGTCAGTTCTCATAGAGGGCAGAAGATCCTACAACATGCTGTTTCTGTCATCTGCAGGAAAAGACGTGTGAAGAATCAACATCATTTGACCTGACGCCATATGATATAGCTTCAGCCATTGATGCTGTCAACAGGCTGCTTGTGGAGCAGGCTAAAGATGTCAGCCATGGAGACTCTGTCAGTGGGGACTTCAATGTAGACTCTCTCAACTCTGGTCAGAATGCTTATTTTTCTCATTGAGGTTGCACACATGGGGAGTAGAAATTATAGCATTTGATTGACATAAGTTTGAAAACATATCTGAATGTTCTAAACAAATCTATGTATGTACTTATGTTGGTAAGATTTTTTGTTTCAGGTTTAAAAATGGAGATAAGCGACATTGCTAAAATCAAACGTAGGTATTCTTAAAGGTAAAAAGAAGATAAATAAACTTTATTTGAGTATCTCATGAACTAGTACAACAAATGTCAATGCTGTGTGGGATTTTTACAACCTGTCTGCTTTGACAGAGATACTGCTCAATTTGGAAGCTGCCATTGATTCCTATGATGTTCCAAGTGACAAAGGCATCACTAAACCTGGAATGTACGTCAGTGTGGTATCCATTGTATTCAGTCAGTCTGTCTGTCTATTATTATTGTCTGTTACTATTGTCATGACATCTTACATGGATCTCCACAAAACCGTTTTGCATTCTATCTAAACACCACTCATACCTTATACAGTCACATCTTAAGTTATATGAATGCAATGTAACCTAAATGAATCTCATATTTCATTACATGACATTACATGCATACATTATTGCAGTATTTGTTGGTGCCAACCGACCCCCATTGTATCAAGTACTGAAATAGGGCCAGCTAATGTCACCTGAAATCAGTATTGCAATTAACTGTCACATTGAACTCAATAACCGTTAAGGATGCTATTTGTAAGAAAAGTAGATTTTTGAGTGTCATTCCTAACTGACGATCCAAGTCTCCCAACTAGTCAAAAACTAATGCTTTGGGATGGTGGCCAACCTGTCCTACTACCCCAGTGCGTCATTATTTGACAAGTTGGGAATGAGACTCAAAAATCAACTTTTCTTACAAATAGCACCTTTTAAGTGAAAAATAAATAAATAAATAAAACGATATTTAATGATATTAAATGATATTTAAAGGAACGGTTCACCCAAAAATGAAAATTCAGTAATTATCTACTCATTCCCATGCCACAAAATATTTCTGGAGCTTCACAGCAAAACAGCATTGCAGCATTCACTGCCTTTTTCGCAAAGACACCCAAATGAATTTTAAGTGTCCCAAACTAGACCTTAGAGGGCTCTCTATCACAGTCACAATGAACCTACAAGATAAGAAGGGGTTTCTTTAAAATGTTAAAAAAAGAAACATTTTCTGTTGGGTTTTCTTCTTTTTTTCCCCCCCTACGTTTCAAAACAAGTCCCCAGCTACTTCAGTTGTTTAGGAGAATGCTGCAACACTGTTATACTGTGAAGCTCCAGAAATGTTTTGTGGATTATGGAACTTCACCCAACTTTTTATCAGCATGGGGGTGAGTAGATAATGACTGAATTTTAATTTTGAGTGACCTTATCCTTTAATACACCTATTCACAAAATTATCTGTCCTCATGGTGTAGCCTACCCTATTATGAGTTCATTGTACTGAACATTAAACAGAAAGTCATAGATTATGTTGTAAAATAGGACGTAAAATTAAGCAAGATTCTGCATTTCAAATTTCTATACAGCAAAAAATAAGCTGAATTATATCAGTTTTGAATAAGATTACATACACCATGTATGTAATCTTATTCCATCTGTGAGATGTTGAGGCTCAAGAGTCTCCTTGGTGTTAAACAAGCTGTATCAACCCTCACTCTGGAAACAAAATGATCCAGGGCCATTTTGTAGAAAACCTCCTTGTAAACTCTTGACATTGAAATCAGTTGCTGGTTTAAAAAAAAACACAAACTAATTTTGAACAAGGTGTTTTCTGTCAATCCTCTCTGTCTATCTCAGCTTCATCTATGAGCTGTTGGAGAGAGCCCACCTGACCTACAGCAGCAAGACTGCAGTTTGTGAGGCTCTGGAGCAGATTATTGGATACTTAGCAGGACGTCAGTATGACTTGATTTCTTCTTCCTTTTTATACAGCAACATGTTACTTAATTTAGGATATTTTACATGTTCTGTTGTCCATCATGTGATGTCTCTTTTGCACATGGAGTCTCATTTCCCCTTAGACCTACATACGTAGTAGAAGAACATAGAAACTGTATGTAAAGCACTATATATTTATATGTATAATGCTTGGTCTTGATCCCTTCTTATTTCATACAGGGACTCACTATCTTTGTCCGAATACCATACAGACCCTGTGACAATACAAAATCACATGTGTAGTCATGTGTTTAATTAACCAATGAGTTGTTTGTCATATGTTCTTCATCAGAGCCAGGAGTGTTCCTGAACACAAGTGGACTGCAGACGTTGGCTGACATCATACAGGTATGCTAAATTATGAAGTTAAAGGAATAATTCAACATTTTGGAGTACACTTGTTGTGAGATGTCAGATGGATCTCTCTTGTGTATGTATTAAGATCTAGTTAGTTTAGCTTAGCATATAAACTTTAAGAATAGGGTAACAGGTAGCCTGGCTGTGTTAGAAGTTCAAAAATACACCTATACAGCTCACTGATTAGCAAGTTGTATTGTGTCTTTAATCTTTACAAAAAGAGAAATGTAAAAACAGTCTTTTTTATATTGCAGGCACTTGCACACTTGCAATAAATACTAAAGGTGCGAACCTTCACAGGCCTCATAATTCAAGTTGATTACGATTAACCTGTCGACGATTTTAATGCACAGTAATTCTTAATGCATCTTGTTGCATCACAATTCGCAATGTCCTCAGTTTTCTATATTATTGCACACGGCTACATTGTCATCATTTAAATTCCCCTTTTATTTAGAAAGTCCTTTTTATAAATCAGACTAAAGCTGAAGCTGCAAATCTTTGAATACCAGTATTTGTATGACCCATCTCAGTAAATAAACAAAACCTGAATCTGTCTGCAGTGCATTAAACGTGCTGTAATCTATAAAAATGGTTTTCACATAGCGGCTCAAAGACAGGCCACTTATTGCCTATGGTAAACAACACAAACATGACTCTGCCCCCCACACCTCTCTCAGAGCTGAGAAACAGAAAAGTTGACGGCTCTTTCTCAATTCTTGGCTTATCAGCTGGGCTTGGCTTTGTTCTTAATGGCGGCAGACATAAGCTTCAGCTGAAAGCTGAGAAAGTTTTGAAGCTCACGCTGGCATTGCGCGTGTCCGTGCACTCCGATGTCTGCATCAGTCATCATAAAATCTGAAATGTGACCCAAGATACTCTCTTTGAATTGTTTTATTTTATTTTTTAAATGACTTGCTGCTGATATCTGCCTCCCTCCGCAATATCTTCTTAGCGTAATGTTTGCCCACAATTCAATGCAAGAGAGGGACGTTGAATAAAACTTTACAACTTTGTTGTCCAGCAGAGGCTGGAAAGTCAACATTAACATGGACTGCAAACTTGCGATTATGCATTGATGCATAATATCTGCATCACGAGGCATCTTTTAATAGAGAAATTTCCACATCTCTAATCAATACAGCACATCATATTTTACCTTTGTCCCAGAGCTTTTGAGGTTTGTAATTTTTGGCATCCCCTGTGGGTCACCATGATTTACAATGATTGGACAAATTATAAATGTGTTATGTCCATTGTTCATTGTTCTGTGGACTTTTGGACACTTGGACTAAGCCAGAATGTGTGTATGAAATTTCTTCAAATTTGGTAAATGTTAGGGGTGGGCGATATGGCAAAAATATTATATCACGATTTTTAAAAAATAAAATCACGATTTCCATTTTATCACGATCTTAAATCAAAAAAAGAAAAACAGACAATTTAGGCCAAAGAACCTTTCTGAACAGATTTTAATTTAAATAGTTGCAGTTTTGCCAACAAGTGTAAACAACGTAAACATACTAAAAGGTAAACAACAACACTGATAAAGTGCACTCTTGCAACATAAAAGTGAGCTTTCAATAAACATGAAAGTTGAAATATCAATGAAGACATTACTGTTTGTTTTATTCAACAGTCATTTTAACAGGATTTAAGTATATCAAAACACTAAATAGCAGAGGTGGGAATTGTGGAGTCATCAAGTCATCTCCATGCCATGTATTTGTTCTGTTCATGCACTAAACCAGCTGAGTCCGATCAGCACAGCTCTTCAGCCAGGAAGGTGAGCTAATTAGTGAATGCACCTGGTTCAGTGACTGAGCAGAACAAATACATGGCATGGAGATGACTTGATGACTCCACAATTCCCACCTCTGCTAAATAGCTTATTGAAGAGGGTCAAATAAGTCCGTCAGTGGTCGGACTATCCGACGGGTGGGTGGGGTGGGGGTGGGGGGGGGTGGGGGGTCGTGGTAATTTGAACACTGTGCAATTAGCGCGATATAGCGCATTTACCGCGACCTATCCATGCGCCCATGTGTGTGTGCGTGCCCGCTCGCCCGCACCCGAGAGAGGCGGTAGGTGGAGGGGCTAACTGGCAGAGATGAGAGATGGTGAAACGCTGTTTTTTTTGTTTTGTTTTTTAAAAAAGCGACCAACTCCTCCGTTTGGCTTTCTGCCATGGCTCTCCATGCGGCTACCGCTACACACATATACAAGGAGGCGGGTAAGAAAGCGCGTCACTGCCCGTAATTCGCTATGATTGGTCGGTCAGGTTGACGATGTAATACGTTTGGTGCGTCGGTGCGTCAGCATAGAACTGCAATTTATAGAATGTGCCCTAGACGATCCTACGATCACTGCACTTTGGCAGATCGTCTACACATTCTAATCCTTCACGATCTAATATCGTCATATCGCCCACCCCTAGTAAATGTTCACCATTTTGGTGAACCAAAATGGTGAACTGCCATGAGGTCATTATGACCTCATGGCAGCCCATTCTCATGAACGTGATATCTAAGAAACACACTGAGATAATTTCTTCAAAATTGTACAAAAAGCTCTGGTACAGCATCTAGGCTGGTGCGCATACAGCTACGATGCGGTCTTTCTAGGCTTCCACTAGCAACAACAATTCTTCCTTTCTTTCCTTTTTCTGCAGCTGGTGTTTTGTGGAGAACCATCAGAAAAGGAGCGAGAACTGCAGATGCAGTCCAACACAGCTCATTTTAAGGTGTGTGTTTATTAACAGCTACTGGTGGCCATATTGAAATGATGTGTACCTTCACACAGTGACAGTGTCGGCTGTCTTGTGTTTCTGTTTGGCTCAGGTTCATATCCATCAAGACACCAGTTATAACAAGAAAAAACAGAGCACTGATGTGTGGTCTTCATCTTCATCAAAGAAACAAGGTGATGATACACATGATAGACACTGTGACATGCGGTGTTACAGTATTCACACAGTGGTGCAATCATTGAGCCCTTTTATTCAGACATTAAGTTATTTAAGTTAAGTTTTTTATAGTTGTTGTTTATAGTGTCAGTTCAAAACAGCTTGTTCAAATGATGTCATTTCATTCTGCCAGACAGTTTGTGAAGCACTGAGGAGTATCAGCTTTGTGCTTCAACTGTGCTCAAAACTGTCAAATCTACCCCAACACTAAACACTTTACTAATACCCTTTCTTTAACTTATCTCAATATACATACTGCCACTGAATATCAGAGCCAGTGGTTAAACCCTGATGAGAGTTTGTGTTTGGTTTGTCATTAGTGTCTCTCGATGAACTGACCCACATTCTGAGTAAACCTGGTTAACTGGTCTTTACACGTTTCTTTGCACCCTGTAGGCAAAATCCTGAGTTACTGGTGTTTCTCTCCTGGCTTCAGCATGCAGGATCTAGTCAATCAAGGTGTTCGCTGCATCATTCTGACAAGTGGTACCCTCTCTCCCCTGTCCTCATTCACTTCTGAGATGAGAATGTAAGTTACCTGTCTGTCCCCAAAGCCCATTTTACCGCTATCGAGTGATTGGTAAATTTGCCCCAAAAACTGTAAACTGCTACTGCTAACTAGGATTGCACAATATGGTTTTTTTCCAGCTGATAACCAATAATTACCTGTTTGTAAAGGCCGATGTCTATAAAATGAGAAAAATTCACATTTTTGTATTTTAAGAAATTCCTAACCTGTAGTTTATGTACAAGCACAGAAGCATGATAAAATATTCCATGAGATTTATATTAAAGCTAAAACTTTTCCTCCTCTCTGAACCCTTGTGGACCACGTATTGTAAATTGCAGTAGTGCTGCCTTCCTCTGAAACTGTTAAAAGCATCCACACTAAAGTAAAAGTAAAGTAAAAGTCCTGCACCTGGTTGGAGCCAGTGTGGCTTTCTTTTCTTCTTTTCCTCCTCTGCCGCCTTCTTCTTCTGCTTCTGCTTCTCCTGCTCTGTTTATTGGCTGATCGCAAACCAAGTTTAAAGGTGCATACTGTCACCTACTGCATTAGACTGTGCAGATGTTGCTCAAAGCAAGTTGGTTTTATATTATTAGCTCTATTTTCTGGCTATAATTTAATTATCAACTGATAGCCAATAATATACATTTCCTATTTTCACCCTGATATATATCATGGATCCCTACTGCTGCTCACCATCCCGTGCTCTCAATCTCCTCAAATTACAATTCCTAGCAAGAGTTATGTGTGACTATGAATTTCAGACATGGTAGGTGATCCCTGGACTTTCACTGTTTGTGGTGGTTGGGAAAGTTGAAAAACAGAGTTGAGTTTTGTTTTTGTATGTCTAAGGAATAAGGAATATGCCTATGTATAAGTTGGTGTGGCCCAGAACGGCTTATAAAGACATCAGCCCCATTTTTATATAAGCAAGTAAAATACCAAACTCCGACAGTTTGGTATTTTACTTAACATGATGTTCGCTCTGCTACGACCTACGGCCGTGCACCTGTCTTGTGCTTGCACAATGAAGATAGAGCCTATTGTCTTGTACTACCGGATTGTACCGGGCAACGTGTAGAAGCAAAGGGTTTAATTTGGCCTGCCAGTTTCTAGTGAAAAGAATAAAATTATGTAATTGATCACATTGAGCAGAGTAATGCACAAAGGAAGTCAGACAATTAAGGGAACTTGGGATTCTAGTAATATGTAAGTGCTTTTGGCCTGTGGCCCACCATTAAGTTTCAGTTTTGGCCCTCCAAGGGAAAATGTTTGTGCACATCTTGTCTGGTGGTCAAAGTTACTGGATTTTCTACAAAAAAAGATGGTGGACACTATAGACTGGAGCCAGAATCGATCCATAGGATAGCGGAGTCCGATAACATGCGATCAGCTGCACTTGATGATACAAGTGTCTCACAAGATGAGAGGTTGAAAATCAGACCAGTACATAGCATTACATGATACATGACTTTATCTCACATATGTCTTTACATTATCCCTTATGAACACATTGCCACTCTGTCTTTTATTTACTGCTTTGCTGCCCTGTGTCACACTTCATATTTAGACTATTTCTAGAAAGAATTTCATGCATATGTGTCAGTTACATTAATTAATACCCAGATCCGATATAACTCTTTATGTTTGAATACAAAGAACCTTCACACCAGAGAAAGCTGAAGAGCTTTACTAACCAAACACACCCCAGGAAATGTTTTCCATAATATCCTATTTAAAAGATTCAAGCAAACCCCTGATAATTCATATGTTGTTTGATTAACAGAAAGTCAACCTTGATCCTGATCTCTGTTATGTTTCTGTTGGCTCAGAGAATTCAAAGTGAGTTTGGAGAATAGTCATGTGATTGACCGGGACCAGATCTTTGTGAGCATCATTGACAGAGGCCCAGATGGAGTGCACTTAAGTTCAGCGTTTGACAGAAGGTTAGTTTGATACTTTACAACAGTTAACCTTTTTTTTTAATAGTAAAATATTTTGTCACATCTATGTAATTGTTACTAAAGTAGTGTCATTTATATCCTGGTATGTCCTTCAATATTGATTCTTTGGTCCACTGTGGTTTACCCTGCCCCATCTGGCACCCAGGGGAGTAGCACTGCTGTGACCAGGGTATCTTTAGTATTTTATTTCTTTTATTTCTTGTTACTGTGATCAAATCAAATTCAGAATCTTTCCCTCTGACAGGTTTGTTCCTGAAAACATGGCATCTTTAGGCAACACTGTTGGTAAGATCAGAATATATATGTATAGCATTTTTTTTTCTACCATGTGCATGAAGACATGTTTTTCTAGCTGACATGATCACCATCGATGTTTGTAGGTTACTTTGTGGTGAAAACATCCTACCTAGTTCCATGTTCCACATGTCCTATTTGGACAGGACTGTCATTTTGTACTATGCCTATAGTATGATAGTATGATGTGTGTCATGTCTAGATCATCACATGAATGTGTTGGTTACTGTGTTCTCTCTTCAGCCAACCTGAGCCGTGTGGTTCCTCATGGCCTGTTAGTGTTTTTTCCCTCTTTTCCTTTAATGGAAAAAACCCTCGACTTTTGGAGAGTGAGTGCAGATTTCAGCAAGAATCACTTTTTTGATTTATTTGTTTTGAACATTCCAAATGATTTCTGGTTTGAATGTTGTCACATGTCATGTAAAATCAGCTACAGTATGTTTGTGTCTGTGTTCTGTTTCACTAGGCTAAAGGACATGCAGATCGCATCGAGACTGTAAAGCCCATATTTGTTGAACCTAAAGGAAAGGGTACCTTTACTGAGGTGAATGTTTTACTAAATAACAATATGTTTATAAATATATATATGTAGGATTATGAAAACTCCATCAAGATAATTTCCAGGTTTCCTCAAAGGTCTTGCAGTATTTCATGAGCTCGTCATGGTGTGAGCTGCCTGGAAATGTGTGAGCACTGATAACAGCTGGTTTTGTGTCTTTTCTTAGGTTATGGATGGATATTACAACAAAGTCAATGATCCAGCATCCAGAGGGGGAACCTTCTTTGCTGTGTGTCGAGGGAAGGTGAGTTTTAATGTTTGGGATTAAGGATATGTTTTTTTTTTAGCTATGATCATCACATCTAGGCTTACACAAATGGTTCCCACTCATACCATTTCTATTGTGTCAGGCTAGCGAGGGTCTGGATTTTGCAAACGCCTTTGGTCGGGGTGTCATCATCACCGGCCTTCCTTTCCCTCCCAAGATGGACCCTCGAGTCATCCTGAAGATGCAGTTCTTGGATGAGATGAGTCGGAAGAATACTTCTAAGCTGAAGGTGAGAGGAAAAAGTTCTCTGACAGTCACAGATGTCGATGCTGTTTCTGTGGCTCAGTCTGACTGTGTGTGTGTGTGTGTGTGTGTGTGTGTGTGTGTGTGTGCGTGTGCGTGTGCGTGTGCGTGGGTGCGTGTGTAGTACCTATCTGGCCAGCAGTGGTACAGACAGCAGGCTTTCCGAGCTGTGAACCAGGCCATCGGGAGAGTAATTCGCCACAGGGAGGACTATGGAGCCATATTCTTGTGTGATCAGAGGTCAGACACGGAGCTGGCATGTCACATCTTTACTTCTTCATAGACCTTTGGCCCTCATGCAAGAACCACTCATACCAACAGATTTGTTCATGGATGAGTAATCCGAAACATTTAGTTGATTATTTGGATAATCAATTAATTGTTTAAGCATGAATACCACTTTCCCTAGTTTCTGCTCTTCCATTGTGATAATCTATTGCTCTTCTCAGTTTTACATAATAATGCTAATTATCTTTTTATCTGTCTGACAGACAAAACAAGGACTTTGAAGACTTCATGTTTGACTCTTAAGAAATTATGATGGGCATTTTTAAAAAAAATGTTGACATTTTGTACATTTAACGACGAATCGCTTTATCCAGAAAGGAAGCAGCAGGTAAATCAGTAACAAGGCTATCGTTACGTCTGTCACAGTACAATGGCGCCCTAATGGCACATTGTTGGCAGCTGTTCTATTAAAACTCTCTTTATTGTTTTGGTGCCTCTGTTAAAACTATACTGCTAAATCTTGCCCACAAATTGTAGTAAAACAGGCAGCCTTGTATGACAATTTCACAGAGGCAATAATTGTAAGGGTAAATTAAGCAAGAACTTGGAACACTCTGAGCAAACCTGATGTAACCTGAACATGTAAAAGAAGTTAAGAATCAAAGTACAAAAATGTTCTTGGATGAAGCCTAATGTCTGGATTGGGGTGACACTGCATCCACATGCTGCTGTAGTGCAGCTCAGGTCATGCTGTAGGGCTGTCTTCATGAGTTGGTCCTCACAACCACCCTGCAACTTTTTATGCTTTTATGTTTCCATCCTGGAAAATAACTACTTAAGAATGTTTTGGAAAACAATTTTAAATTTGGACCATATACTAGGGTTTGTAATTTGTTGAAAAAGAATAATTTGAAATGATTCATAGGATGGGTAAATCCTCATTCTTTAAATAATTATGTACACAGTCTTGTACCTCAGTACCTTTAGAGAGAAAGATACTGAATTTTAGTTTCAACTATCGGTCAAGCTTATAATTAAACTTGATCCGATATTTCCTGTAATGCAACAGGATAGTGACTTTCATTGAACCCTCCCTACCACTTCAAGTTCCACTTCCTTCAAATGCTACTTAGCTACAGTAACATGTGACTTTCCTCCCAGGTTTAAAAACTCTGATGCCAGGGCTCAGCTTCCATCATGGGTAAGGCCTTATGTGCGTCTGTATGACGGCTTCGGGAATGTAGTCCGTGATGTCTCTCAGTTCTTCAGGGTTGCACAGAAAATGGTAGGTTCTACTCTCACAGTAAACTGTTCACTGAATCACTGTCCTGAAAAAGAAATGGACAGTATTGTGCCTACAAAAGCCTACAAACATTGGACCTGATTGTGCACTGCATGATTGCAGTTGAATATGTGTGTTTAAATGTGCCAGAGGCCTGTGGTAGAGAAGAAGGCTGTAGCAGAGAGCTGTGAGATATTGCATCTACCGGACACTCGGTCCTCTGGCTTCACTTCCTGCTCATACTCCCAAAACTCCAACACCCAAAAGGCCAAGGTGCTGGACACCCACCTCCCCAGCCTGAAGAGGAGGAGACTCAGTAAGCAGAAAGATAAAGGGACCAATTGCATGCCAGCGTTTCACAGAGGAAACATTTGTTGATGATTTTGTTTTTCTTTCTCTGTTATCTCCCCTTTGTGATCAGACGAGCAAGCTGGAGCCAATGGGATGGCCAGAATATGTGTTGAGTACGAGTGTGAAGTGCAGGACAGTCAGAGGAGACCAGCTAACCTGCTGGATGCTCTGGAGCGAGGTGACCACTGCATTGGAGAGGATGACGATGCTGTTGTGGGAGAGGAGAAGGTAGCTTGTCTTTTGACAGACACTGTAGTCTGTTCTGTTTGGAGTTTGTGGAAATATAAGGCATGTGTATACAATTGCTAATTTAACTGTGGTAAATGTCTGGTACAGTACCATTATTGGTGAGATTTATACTGTGCTTTACAACCCATGTGTGACATGGCACAGTACAACTATTACTGATGCCATCAGACAACAAAGGGAAAGGTCAATTTTTTGTAAGTTGTTTATTTTCCAATTGTGCTTTTTCTTTTAAAGGCAAACCGTTTGTCCACACTGTCTCTTCAATATGACAAAAGGAAGGATGATGAGATGCGAGGAGGCAAACGTAAAATAAGACTGGTCCAAGAACAGGTACATGTTATGTTAAAGAACAGCAGCACTGTTAGATTCCCTGTTTTTCGAAACGGCTGCAGTCACTGGGACTGGGCCAGGACACCATCATGTACGTAAGACTAAAACAAAGCAGTTGCACTCATAGTGCCCAGTTTAGTGTATAGCACATCATCTAAAGCGCAAGGCGCTAGTGCTTTTAGGACATGTTCAAGTCCATTTTGCTAGTTAAACAGCAGTTAATCTGGGTGCAGAGGGCTTGTATTTTGACACTGAATTGCTCATGGGCGTGTTTTGGGGCGGAACATATATTAAACCAATGTGAGTGTCATCTCCCATTCCCTTTTAAGAGCCAGGTGTACCAGGACCTGGAGCATATAAACAGTGGCACTCGTCTTCAGTTAGGGACAGGGAAGTGGTCCTCGGCTGCTGGACCCTCTGCCCCGCTGTTTCACAATCATCTGTCCCATCAACAACTCTGTTTAACTGCATATGAAAAAAATACACTGATATTTAACTGAGTAAGAGGAGGAGGAGAGCTGCTGTGTCCCTCTGTGTGTGTGGATCTCATTACGTGAATCAGACAGGACGGGTTATAAAAAGTATCATCTTGATCAATAATGGGTGGGATGAGAGGGTGAAATACGCCCTTAATGAGGAAAATATTAATGACATTACCTTCAGCAATCCTCCAGCAACAGAAACCATATGTGTATCTCTACATTAACATGCGCATTTGTGCACGAGGAACAGCTTATAAACTTAAATGATTATTTAAAACTCCTGACTAGCGAGGACAGGATCAGTTAGTATTTCATGTTATTTAATGTTCTGTGGTCTTCTACACATTGAAAGGTCATACACACTGTCAAGATTCATACAGTAAAATATTTTAAGACAGGATCTATCAGGACACCTGCTTTTACTCCACACTATTTATTTTAGAAGCTAAAAGTTTAACACCGTTTCCTCTGGAGAGTTTATAACTACAGCTTTTAGTGTTGCTGATTAAATGTGCCACGATATTTGTTACAGTGACAGTACTGTGTGCATGGAAATGTTTAAAAAAACTGAAAGCAGCCTCTTTAATCATAAAATCAGAGTGTATGCATGCTGTGAACCTTCCTCTGTAGTTGCATCTTAGTAGTAGTAGTTGCTGATCTGGAGCATGCCCACTACTGCACTTCATTAGCCTTAGTCATAGTTTTAGTTTTAATTTATTATAGTAATATATTGTGTGTATTTATTGTGTTCTTGTCATGAGATCCCGGAAAAACGCAATCTAATTTTTGCTGCACTACTTTTGTAGGTACAGCTAAATGACAATAAAGCTTTTGATTTATTGATTGATTGACTACTATCTAAATAATGCGCTCTTTAAATAGCATATGTTTGGTGCTGCAGATATCTATTGATCATTTTTATTTTTCTAAAAAAAATGTTTTAAAGTGCATTAGAAATATGAGAACTTTTGTCCATCCTTGTCAAAGAAAAAGAGCAGGTCAGAGGATTTGTCTGAGGAAAATAAAGACAGCAAGGCAAAGACTTTCCTGGCAGAGATGAAGAAGTCACTGAGCCAGGTCAACTTTGAGCGCATCGTACAGGCGCTGCAGACCTACAAGAAGAGTGACAACCTGGACGTCCTGCTGACTGAAACCACTGTCTTATCTGATGACGCCAATACTCACAGTCTGCTCCGGGGTAAGTCTTCTGCTCAAAAACACAGCATCTTATGCAGCATGCACATTTACACTGTGAGTGTGGGTCTGCCTGACTGACATATCTCACTAACTATTGGATGGATTGTGAGGAAATGTGTTTCAGATGTTCATGTTCCTCTCTGGATGAATTGTACTAATGTGATGATCCTCTGAGTTTTCATCTAGCACCATTATCCTTAGAGCTGGGTTAACAAAATAGACTTTGCAATTCAAATCAATCTTTATTTGAATAATCCAATACCTTAAAAATATCATAAATATGATATAAAATCCCCAAATCTATCTTTCAATATATGCCTTTTCTTGTGGCTGTGTAATTTATAGCGTGCTGTTTCTGTCCCTCTGCTTTCTGTCTGTGTCAGATTTTCAAGCATAAGGGACAGGGATTTCATGTTGCATTCATGTGAACTTAAACCTATACTCGAATGGCCACAATGGTTGTTTAAAATGGGAAAGTTTCTTTTTTGGTTCTTACTTCCTTTCTTGAAATACAAACCGTAGGCCTCCATTTGTCACTACAGCATTTTAAATTAGTTAGTTCTCTCAGAATTTCTGTTATCTAAGTAATATTTGCCAAATTAATGACATTCCCATCAGACTCCGTTGTGCTTTGTGTTTACTGCTAATTAGCCTATGTTAGCATGCTAATACCCTAAACTAATGCTGCATCCCCATTCCAAGTCGAAGTCTATTTCCAAGTCTATTTTTCTGACTTCCAGTCTGAAAGCATTGCAGTGCATCTGCTTGGAAAAACATGGACGCCTTCTGCAAAACAGTGATTGAATGGCAGGTCTGCAAACCTCACAAGCAGCTACATGAGCTGATTTAACAGTTAAGGGCACTTAATAAAGGAAAAGAGGAGTAGGCTCCTAATGCATACTATCAAAATCTTCAATTTAGCACAAATCAACTGAATGAAAGTGAAAATGACAGCTACAAAGTGTGGTGTGAGAGCGCGCTCAGCTCACAGAGGCTTTTATTCTCACTTCATTATTATCTGAAGCAAGAGGTGCACGAGTGCTATCAAAAGAACAGCATAGTACACCAAACATGGATAAGTACCAAACACTATTATTTTTAACAAGCACTCCTGAGATATCCTCTTGCATCTAATTTTTTCTGTTTAAGTGTTGTTTTTGCCTGAGCATCCAGACTCTGTGTGTCTGTCTCTTTTCATGTTAACTTTGTCACTAGTAGGTCTCTAATGCAGCCACTGTGTCATAGGCCTCTACCAGTTTGTTCGTGCACATCACAAGCAGAGGTTTGATGAGGAATGTCAGGAACTGACGGGGCAGGGCTGTGGATACAAACCTGATCACTCGTTGGCTAAGGACAAGAAGACAGCGCTCAAGCTGCATGGAGGTATGAAACATTGCACTCATCTTTATACTGTATTTTAGAAATGTTCACGTTTGATTAATTAAATCTTTGAAGTTTTAGAAGTATATGAAATATGAGCAGTACTCTTCCAGAGGTCCAGAATGACATCATCAGGATGCTTCTTTTGTTTGACCAACATGCCAAAAGTCAAAGAGATTCAAAGAAGAAGAAAAAAATTCTCACACTAGAAACTGGCACCAGCTTTTAATTTAAATAACAATTTATTTTTGATTGTAGCTCTGAAAGAAGGGATAGCACATTCGTCCTCTTACAATATACAATAAGTAAACACAATTAACTCACAAAATGTCAAGGAAGGAAACATTTTCACACTTATTTTCCATCTTAAAATGCAATCCCACACCATCTCAATTCAGGTTTCTCTCATTCAGTGAAGTATGATGAGCTCAACTGCCTCATTAACTCATCATAACACGCACTTCCTTTGAAGTCGACGGAAACATAATAAAACTCGCCTGTTCCTACTGTTAGTAACTCTGGTTTGGTCACAACAAAATCATAATTTGCTGAGTTAGATGTGAAATTTTCTGTGGCTTTTTGACAGTGTTGTGTGGAGAAGATCAGGTGAAGAAGAGGTGTAGACAGCTGCTGAGCCCCTGAGAGCTCTGACAGAGAGAGCAATTTTTAGACAGTTGGAGAGCTCGGAGTTTATACTTTTTTCACTTAAGTAGATTTTTGGCTTATGAGCTGATTGTCCCCACCAACTCTCTCTGCTGTTGTGGCCTGTGTGCGACTGTATTTGCTCACTGAACAAGTCTGTTGCCGACTAGCGTCTTCTCACTTTTTGGAGGCAAACCATAACTAGCAAAATAAATGACAAAAATGGCCCAATAAATCGCAAAAAAAAACTGGCAATGTACCAACCGCTGATACCCGATATATGCATCCAACCGCCCAATCTTACTACAGCCTTATTCGTCTAGTATGACCTAGTAGTGTAGTGGCTAATGTTAGCTGGCTATAGGTAAATATTTTGCCTGGTAACTGATAGGGTTGTCACAATTCTCCAAATCCACGACTCAATTTGACTTTCAATTTTAGTTCCCTGACACTAGGGCTGAACGAGTCAGTCTTCGTCGGTGCTAGTTCTTCGGTGTGGGTATGGTGTATCTGGGCCGCCAAGGTTACGATTCGGTTCAATTTTCAACTGAAACCTTTTTCTCCAGCACTGATGGCTATGGCATTTTTAAACCATCAAGTCCTATTTTGTAAAGATCCACAGATCATCGGATTCATACCCCAAGACCTGTCATTTACAAGTCTTCTTTAAAAAGATAGGCTACAAGATATGTGTACCCCATAGGGTCAGTTTTAAATAATTTATGTAAAATGTAATAATGCAGCAGTGTGTGTATGTGTATGCAGCCTACAAACTGTTGCTTGTTGTTGTCATTCTTCAAGGCAAACAGCAGAACAGTTGAGCAAGACTTATCTCTGCTTAACTCATTCCTGTTGACTGAATTAACTGACATTAGAGTAGGAAAAAAGTACTGACTCTGTTGTGTTTTGTTTTCTTAAAACTACAGACAGTCAGGCAGCTGTGGCTCTAAATTCTGCCAGCGGGACATCTAAATGCGCTCAGCTGAACACACAGCAGCTCAACAAAGGAGGACAGCACCTAAACCAGCAAGGATTAGGGGGACCTCAGACTGGTAGGACATTATATTATCATACCTTTTGAATTCAGTAATTCTGAAGTATTTGATGTATTTTTAGATGTTATTAATTAAATATTAAATGCTAAAAAGCCTTGCCATAGTTCTCTGGAGATATTGGTCTGTGTGAGTGAGACCACACAGATATAGCCCTACCAGAGAACTTTGTTATTATGTATAGCCAATTACATGCTACCAGGAAGTTAAAGGGTACCACCTGAGTTACCACCTGAGCTTGTGTTCCCAGATTTTGGGGAGTTTTACTGCATATGTTGTAAGGTAGTATAAATCCTTTGGTGTCTCCAGAGGTAGCGGTGTGAAGTCTGGTAAATTTCCACAGGTGATGTCACTTGAGTCAGTGTCAGTTGAAGAGTTAAGGTTTGAAAATGAAATAAGTCTTTTGGCTTGGAGTTGGAGGCGTATGTTTACCTGTCCTCTGTAAGCCTGTTGCCCCTCATCTCTGCTGCAAGCTATAGGCTCCAGGCTACATTACTCGCTACTAGCATAACACAGTGACAGCTGTGTGGTAGATTGTAGAGGGAGAGCTGCATTAAAAAGACAATATCTCTGATTCTGAACTGATGTCGATACTTTTTAGACTCAGTTTGTGTCAATTTTCTCAGTTATGTAGTTATACTGTGCAGTTATACTATACAGTATAACTACATCTACTCTGCTCATGCAGGCACAATGGACATAGCCAACGTTACATGTGACATATTGTCTGCATATCAAACAACATTAATATGTCTTACTCTTTACACATTTCTATGAACTAGTGGGTTTGAGTATGCTTTGGTTGAACAATAATGTAATTTAGCTTTTGGCAAGTATATTCCACGTGTTGAATGGATGTTTATCAAATAAAATCCAGTACTGTCTTGTCATGTTAATCAGGTTCTGCTCCAAAGAGTGAAGTCCATGCTGCCTTTCTGGCTGATGTGAAAAAAGCCCTCGGAGCAGAAAAATCAACTCAGCTCTTTCAGGCCATTTATAGCTACAAGAAAACGGACAACTATGAAAACCTGGTGACCACGGTGGTGAGCTTATTCACTGAGAGAGATGAGGACTTTAACCTTCTAGTCAGTAGGTTCTAACAGTTTACTACATACATCTACATTAATTTAAATTTGGGAGGTTTGAACAGCAATCACCATTCACACTATCTTTGATCTTTATTTTCTTAAGGATTTGGTGTGTTTATTCGACCTCACCATAAGAAGCGGTACAAAGACATGTTGGATTCTTTGGTCGGTCAGTCGAACTCTGCTGCTGATGTTCCTGCTGTGAGTGAAGACCAGCAAAGACATGGTAAAGAATAACCCAATGAACAGTATTATAGTATAATAGAAACGTGTTTTTGTATTCCTTCAATTATGTCTAATAGGGGTGTAACGCTTCACGTATTCTAAACCGCCACAGAACAGAATGTCACGGTTTCGTGCCTGCAGTCATACAAAGAATGCGTCTGTCACACTTCAGCAAGAGCATATTTTAGTGTTTGGGAGAATAACCATTCTGATTAGGGCTTCAGGATTTGGGGAAAAATTGACCTGACCCCCAGGTTAAGAAACCAATGATTTAGATAAGAAGATTAGTCTGCACCTTTGGCAGAAGCTACCAGTTTCCCCCAGCTTTCAGTGCTATGTTTAGCTAAACCCACCCAGAACAATTGTGACAAAGTTCTTGCATTGGATCAAAAACTCTTAGCTGTGAAGAAACGAACGTGTCCTGCACACTGTTGGTTACTTGTATTCACTTTATTAACAATGCTCCGGAGATCTGAGGACCAAAAAGGTTAATAACATGAGTATAACAATCTAAAGAGCATGTTGAAAATAGGGAGATCACATCACCCGCAACGCAACATCAGTGTGAACAGATGAAATGTGGCAAATTAATTCAACTTGTGTTCAATATGATGTGTTTTAAACACCGTTTGGAAAACAATGGCACAGGAAGAAGATATTTCAGGCATGGTTTCACACACATAATACCTGTCAGTGGAAACATTGAATGTTGGTTTGGATCTCTTCAGGAGATTTGTTGACAAGAATAAAAATATGGAATATTGCCAGACTTAAAGTGTCCTTTTAAAGATCAACCTGCCACTGGATCTTCTTATACACTATCACTGAGGTGCAAAATTTGGACATTTCAAACTTTGTGGGGGGAAAAAACACACATATTGCAAATGATGATTTGTCTCACATTTTCCACAGACACAACAATAGTGTTATACTTTATGAAACAAATAAACGTACTATCATATAAATATTAAATATAACAAGACCTATGACAACTATGTGACCTTCCAACTCATTTTGCATGTTTTTTTGTTGTTTTTCAGTTTTATTGTCACCTACTTTGAAGACACAAAGCAAGATTTCCAATTTTTTCTCAAGCAGCCAAAGAAAGTAGAATCTGAGTTACAGGAAAATTGTGTATTTAAAGAGTTCCTAACTGTTATTGCTTACACAACCATACACAAGCTAGGCACAGTAATCTGGCAATGTAGCTGTGTGAACACTGAACACTGGGATGGATTGGAGAATTAATGAGCCAGGAGTAGTGGCCGACTCAGCAGTCTTTCAAAGCAAACCAGAGTGAAGTCTATGGCTCATGAAGGCAACATTCAAGAGTCAGCACCTTCAACATGATCTTGTGGTTTGCTCTATCTAGAGTGACACTCTCAGCGATGAAGCACAGATGGATATGACATGGCACGAGTGCTGTAAGAGCATTGTAATGCAATTGTAAATGAAACCTGTTCTGTATTGAATGAATGTCATGAAAAGTGAAAATGTAATATGGAGAAATAAAATATTTTATATGTTTTTGCTAATTCAATTTCTAAAATCTACATGGTCCTTGAGTTTCTATTCAGGTATGCTCTAAATACCCCCATTTATGGGGGGGGGGGCATAAATGGACGTCACAGTGTTGGTAGTTAGGTATCGCGAGAGTTCGCTTCACACAGTATTTCCATCATGGCAGGCAGTAAGTTGGTGCTAGAAGGAAGAGTAAGTATAAACGCATTTATTTTAGGGCTCAGCGTGATTGTAATCCCATTGACCAGAACCTGGTTTGGACATCTTGACTGGGTCTTTGATTACCTGACGGAAACTCCCGGAAAAATAGCGATTTGTATCCATATTGCAGTTGTCAACGGCCTCTTGCTAATCGTATACAGGGGACCTCTGTACAAGGTAAGCATTGATATAAGGTAGGGGCACCAACTTCTTGGCTTGTATGTCATTTTTTCTTACCTGAGTTTTTGTGCTATCAGCTGTAAAGGTAACATTAATTTAGTGGCGTCATACATAAATTCCTTCGCCTTTCAAACTTTAATGTCGCACCGCTAATGATGGCTAACGTAAAGTAAATCACCGAGCTAGCTAACATTAGCCACCTAGCGTTATTTACGTTAGTTAATCTTATTAGCTAAAGAGCACAGACCGTCCGTGTTGTGTTCCCCAGATAGAAGCCTAAGCCAGGTAAAGCTGCCTTGGCAAACTGTCTACATGCATCTCAGTGTCTTTAATTTTGTTTTGTAAAAATCCGTGACAGTAGTGTGAAAAGATATGAAGCACATCCCAGTCCTGAAAACTCGATATTCGGCGTTGTCTTACATTGTGTCAAATGTACAACTTCACCGTTAACACATATTGGTTAAAATCAAGCTAAACGTTTAGTGTTTGCGCCAAATTGTTGTTTGAGGGTTGTGAGAAAATGAACCTACTTCAAGAGTGTACACTATTGAGATTAAATCTTTTCCATATAATGCCAGGTACGGGGTTTTATTAACAGGTAATTCATGATTAAAATCCCAGATATTAAGCATGGGTTAGCCGGCTGACGTGTGTTGTGGGATAGCTTCAGAGAAGCTGGGTCTATTTGGGTAATTAAATGCTGTATGTGACCAGGATAACCTGCGTGTCCGGACTCGTTCCAGGTTGCTGTGAGAGCCTGTTTCCTAGGAGTTACTTTTGGCTGTGGCTTAATTATAAGCTTCTCTGAGACCACCTGGACACATTTTGGCTGGTATGTAGATATTTTCAGACCTCATTGATCATTTATTATGATAATTGTAAACATTTAAGTAACATGCTGCTACTTATGTCAGTGTTTTTGTTTATTAAATTGATATTTTAAAGTTTGAGGGTGCACTGTAGTTTTAGGGAAGAAATCTTAATCGGAGCAGAAAAATATTCATTGATTGATTTTGATAACTGAATAAACAATAAACAAACTGTCCTCAGAGGACAGCACCACTTTCTAATGTTTTACTTTGTTTATATTTGCAGGACCCTACTCAGTAGCCACCTTTTTAGTTTGAAACACTGTTCAGGGGAACTTATTTCCTTATGAGGACAGCTTGTTAATTCAGTTCTGGAAATATATTCATCAAATAAATATTTCTGACTTTTTATTATTACCTTTTTATTAATGCAAATACTACATAGTCCACCTTTAACCATCATGTCTATGTGTTTATAAACAGTACCCACCCCATAATATTTGTCAGACTTCATTTTAAAGCCTCTTACACAATTAAATCACAGTGAGTAAAATTTGACTAAAACATACATCTGATATGATAATGCTTTGATGAATTGTTCATCTCTACAGAGATGAACCAGGGCATGTACCATATTTTGACAGCTGTATATATTTTGTAATCCAGGTCAGTTGCAGTTGAACTTGTGTACTAATGGTGCCTCTCTGCAGGTACATGTGCTCTCTGTCGTTCTTCCATTACTCTGAGTACCTGGTGACGGCCATCATTAACCCTCGCAGCCTGTCGCTGGACTCTTTCCTGCTCAACCACAGTATGGAGTACACCCTAGCTGCTGTCTCGTCATGGGTGGAGTTCACAGTGGAGAAGCTGACCGTTCCAGGTACGTCTGTCATCATCTCCTCTCTCTCTCTGTCTTTCTCTCTCCTCTCTCTCATCTCTCCTTACCTTCGTTGTGCCAGAACCCAGAAGTTGAGGCTTTTTTCATAAAAGTTTTGGTTCTCCAACTTGACTTTGGCTGGCTGTGGCGGCCTAAGCATGCAGCTGAGTACTGGATGGGGCCATTCAGGCCTCAGGAGCGAAAGGTCAAGAGGCAGGAGATTGTTTTATAGTCTCCTGTGAAAAGGAGGCAGCAGTGTGATGTCATTGCTGCTACATCTCACTCCTCCTCTTCTGTACCTCTCCTTTCTTAAACTGGTTCTCTCTGCTGCAGAATGACATCAGTCTTCATTGAATTAACAGAATATTAACAGAATATTACATATTTTGTTATAAGTCACTGACTTAAAGTCAGTAATAGACTGAATAGAATGGAGTATTTCTCGAAGATTTTAAACCACATTTTCAGGTGCTTGTAAATTGTAGAATAGCATTTTGGATTTGGCTACTTTGACTACTTTCAGTAGTGAGCATTAAATGGAGATTTAGGTCACTCGAAAAAAAATCCTAACTTTTTGTCATTACCACTGAAGGAATAAAGTTTAAGGTGACTAATTTTTGCATTTATAAGGTGTGCCCCATTGTTAACAGCCATGGGATAGTTGCCTTCAGACCTGGGGTCCTCAGTTGGACCCTCGTGCAAAAATTATTAATTAAAAATTAAGACATATATGGATGTTGTCCTGCACATTGTGAGCCCTTTCATGCTATAATGTCCACCATTACTGTACACTACATCAGCATGTCCTCTCTCCCAGAGCTGAAGCAGCTGAACTGGTTGAGCCTTGTTGGTCTGCTCATGGTGCTGTGTGGTGAGGGCCTTCGTAAGGCGGCCATGCTGACGGCTGGTTCAAACTTCAACCACATCGTCCAGAATGAAAAGGCCCAGAGCCATGTGCTGGTCACCAGTGGGGTCTACTCTTACTTCAGACACCCATCCTATGTGGGCTGGTTCTACTGGAGCACAGGAACACAGGTGAGACATACAGGGTTTCCCGCAGCGCTTTCCTGTTAAGGCGGCCGCCTTAACAACAAAGGGCTGCCGCCTAGACTAACGTCCTCAAAAAAAACAAAAAACGGCTGGTTCAAACTTCAACCACATCGTCCAGAATGAAAAGGCCCAGAGCCATGTGCTGGTCACCAGTGGGGTCTACTCTTACTTCAGACACCCATCCTATGTGGGCTGGTTCTACTGGAGCACAGGAACACAGGTGATTCTAAATCAGATGTACTAGATGTACAATATTCGGGAGGCACCGATAACATTCTAAGACTCAAAAAAAAAAGTCTCTTGGTACCTTGACTAGAGATGTTCCGATACCATTTTTTCCCTCCCAATACCGATTCCGATACTTATGCTGTGGAGTGAAATGAAAGCCATTTATTTTTTAAAAGAATAGTATAAAGCCGAATTCAGCACAGAGCAAAAAATTTGACTGTATTTTTAGCAATTTACAGGGGTCATACTTTACTAATTCCTCCTCCTCCGAGGTTATCTGATCCACCTAGTAGTTGGTCATCATTGATAAAAGTTCTTAACCATGAAAACAAAAAAAGTTTGAGATTTCGCCAAATAGTGTGGCAAATTTAATGTACAATTATCGGGTGGTATGTTGCCACAAAATGGATACAGGAAGGGACATGGGAGTCCTTTGCGCATTGTGCAAACACATAAAAATTCAGAGTCTTATCAATCAGTCAGTGTCTGGTAACAAGGCCACAGCTGCTGCGTTCCCCAAGTGGGGGTGTGTGGGCCTGTTCAACACTGCCTTCAGCTTTAAATTTAATTGTGATACACTGTTAAGATTTTTTCCTCTACAACTTGCCTTTTAAAATGTAGCACCTTGGATATGTTCCAACATTGTCCTCCAATGACTAAGAGATGAAATGATGGTCATAATGGTTTGCTGCCCTTTGGTTGTAAAAATTGTGATGATTTCCCACATGTTCTGTTTTGTTGATTGACGAGGATGTTGACTGTTGCAGGTCATGCTGTGTAACCCGATTTGTATATTGGGCTACACAATAGCCAGCTGGCGGTTCTTCAGGGAGCGGATCGAGGAGGAGGAGCTCTCCCTCATCCATTTCTTTGCAGAGGACTATGTGGAGTACAAGAAGAAGGTTCCTACCGGGCTGCCCTTCATCTCAGGCATCCGTGTCAACTAGTCCCAGGAGCAGGATGCTAGACATAACAGACTTGAAGCACTGAAGCTGGTCAGACCTGGTGGGTTTGTGGCATCTGCCATGGCGGCTGTTCTCTGAAGAGAAACCGTGCAGCTGGCTGAGAGCCTATAGCTAGCAGACAGAGACCATGACAGCTTGGACAGCAGCAGGGCTGCTGTTTTTCTACCAACTTCCAAAATCCGGTTAAAGACCAGACAACCTCCACTCTACTACAATTATTTCAATAACAGCCATTCCATCAGTTTCTCGTGCTTCTGTTTGCATGCTTTCACCATGCTTAGTGTTTTCGCTGATGACTTGTGTTGAATGATACATCATACATGCAGAGCCATGACCATTCTTTTAATGACAAATGTTTGGAGATCTTTGAGATTCATGGGAACTCCACCAAGTTCACTAGGTTTGTTTTTTTTTTTTTTTTAAATGATAGGTTTATTAATATTTTCAAGAAATTTCCATCACTGACTCTAGGTAGGACTCCCTAAAAACTGTGTATTTCACCCAGATGGATGTGGTTTTGCATGACATAGCAGTGCATGGTTGTGCAAGCTCCTTACCTTCAGAAGTCATTTGACTTGTATAAAGGGAGAAGAACTTCAGATAAAAAGCAAGTGGTAGGATCCATTACATAACTTTCATCCCGGACACAGGGGTTGTGCTCCTGTGTGATACTTTGATGATTATTTCTTTAGACTTAAGGTTTAGGTGAAACGTAAGGTTTCACAAAGGTCACAAGCAGCGTTGGAAAAAAAAAAAAGTGTGAGTCTGTAGGTTTAATCTTGAGTTTAAGGCAAAGGTCAGATTAATGAACAACTTTTTAGATAAAGTTTAGGTTTGCTAGTTCATCCAAAAAGTGATGACAACCTGCAAGTTGTCAAGAACACACACCAGGCACATAACACGCTGTGTGATGCAGGACATAAGGCCTGGGTGAATTACCAACTTTTTAGGGAGTCCTATTCCTAGGTTAGCAATAGTCGACATTCCTAAATTAGTCATTTTAAAACCTAACAACTTCTTAAAGGGGAACTACCGTTTTTTACAACCTGGACCTTATTTCTAGCATAAAATACGATGGTTTACTCACCCAGATAACTTTGGTGTCATATGGCGTCGTTCGGACAAAATTAGATCCAGTGGAGCGCCGCGTATATCCATATAATGCGAGTGACCCGGGCACCGAAGCGCAGGCTCTATGAGCATTATCTGCCGCGAAACTAGTTCATTTCACCAATATTTTGTTATGATACGCTAGTGCTATTCCCCTCTGAGTCCGGGCTCGTCTGTTATCAACATCCGGGGTCTGTAGGTTGACCTACTACCTCTGACCTGGATGTTGTCATCTCTGAGCTGTGTGCGCACCCGCGACAGCCGGCTTGTTTACCTGTAGCTGCTACTGTTAGTTTGACCCTGGATGTTGATAACAGACAAGCCCGGACTCGGAGGGGAATAGCACTAGAATATCACGACAAAAAATTGGTGAAATGAACTAGTTTCGTGACAGATAATGCGTTATATAGAGGCTGTGTTTCAGTGCCCCGTCACTCGCATTATATGGATATAGCGGCGCTACACTGGATCTAATTTTCGTAACGACTTCAAATGACACCAAAGTTATCTGGGTGAGTAAATGATCATATTTTATGCTAGAAATAAGGTCCAGGTTGTAAAAAATGGTAGTTCCCCTTTAAAGGAATACCCCACTGAAAAGCTCTCCTTTAAATATCAGTCGGTCATCGGCGTTAGTATTGCTCTTTGCGGGTCTACTCTGTATCCACAAGCCATCCCTGGACATGGGCAAGTTGGGTCAAAATGATTCTGTGTCTGTGTCTGTGTGTCCTGCTTCCATATGGAAGATGGCAGATCCTACAGCATAATCATTGTGGTTTCTCCACACCAAGGCTTAATGATTTCATGTCAGGGCTTCACCTCCTTGTAGCTGCGAAGAGCCCTGCCCCATGTTGGGTGGATAGGGTTGATTTAAGCAACAGTGAACATACGAATCCAAATATTTTCAGTATGGTATTCTTTTAAGTTTCCCTAATCATTTACAGGTTGAAACATCCAACAGAATGGACCATGGAAAGAACTAAAGCCATCCACCCAAACAAAGAAACAGGGAATTCTACTAGAGTTTATTAGCTCTTGAACACAGGGTGAACCAGTGCATCCAAAGTGGTAAAAAGGAACAATACATTTTTATGGAAGAATGTATCAATAGATTTATTATTTAACTATAATGGAATGGATACAATGAGCAAAGAAAGTAAAGGACACTATCAGGTTTTTGAGACTATTTATTTAAATGTAATTAGTGAGGAGGCTGTTGAATTTCCAGGCTAATTTAAGGCTAATAGTGGCCTAATTTATGCCTATTAGGATAGCCACTTCCTCATTTTGCACTGAGGCTAAAACAAATCAGTCACAAAACCTTCCTTGTTTCTCTTGGTTCATTGTCAGTTAGTATACACCGGGACACGAGGCATAATAGCTGATAAGTTGTTTTTCATTGGAGAAAATAAGAGTTGGGTTCACCTCTGTGTTATCTTTATGGAAAAAGGAAGTATTGACACCCCTTCCTTTGCTGTAGCCGCTTTTGTGTTTCTTTTTTGTTGCTGTTTAATATATACTGTACATCATTAGTTGTCTTGTGTTGTTAATGAGTCACCATCCTGAACTGTACTGTGTCAAGTCATTTTCATCAGCATCACTTCATTATTGTTTTTCTCCCATTGACCAGTCAAAATCACTTTGTATTGGAAACCAACCAAATGACTGAGATGTATACTGGTAAAGGGGGTTGGAAGATTCTGTCTCTCTCTATCTCTCACAGTGCTACTGTCCACTCTCCACACCCTGATCTCACTGTGAGAGAGAGACAGAATTCAATCAAATAAATAAAATGAAAGGTTCCCAGTTAAGTTTTTAATAATGAAAGCTTTACAGGGTAACATTTCAAACCGGAATATTGTTATTCAGAATGTTAATGAATACAATATGGTTTTAGAAGATTGTCCAGTTGGTCAGCTCCTGTACAAACAAATTATCACCACCAAAAAGATTATTCTCCAGGGGAAAATGCAACTGTGCAACCCCCAACGCTTATGGGCAAACTTAAAGCAGCATGGCACTGACCTAAGGTTACTTAGCATAGCACATTCTAAAGTACACATACCATGGTGTTTGATAATGTTAGCTGCAGTTTTAGCGTATTCACTACTATCAGTCTATGCTAAAGTTCAGAGCCTCCCGAGTGATACTAATCTCAACACTCAGGACTAGCATGGGATATGTAGTGGCTTCTTGCTTCCTAGAGCCGCAGAGATGGGGAAGATTAACCTTGCTATTACGCACTGTCCAATGATCAATGTCTACTCCAAGTTGTTCCGTTTTTAAAGGTTTTATTGAATAATTAAAGGAACGAAGAACTGGTAGAAGACTGTGAGCTGAACGTGCATGTGGTAAATGAAAAATGTCAATCCCAGGTCACCCCCTCTCTCTAACACCGGCATCCAGGTGTAATTATATAGGTTAATTAAGGGGTCCATCCCACATCACGTCACCACACCAAAATAAGTGAAAATAACCAAAAAATAAATCTAACGCAAGTATATGGCTCCTACAGGATTTTAAACAAATTCATAAATTTAGTCTTAATTTTTATTTGTTTTTTTAGTAGGTAGATTGCACAATCTACTAAATACTATGTTTTGCAGATAAAACAACGCGCATGTACATGTGTTTTGGGATCAGCGTTTACGTCTGAATGAGTAGGATTTGTCAATTGTGGTTTGTAAACACAACATTAAAGTTAGACCCTCCTCCCCTCTTCCATGTGTCCCACTCTAACGCCCTGTATGTTTTTATTGGCAGGGGGCTACACATCCACTGTCCTAACATTGACGCCCAGAAACCAAGGCTCAACAAGAAAGATTAAGTAAATTGCCATGTCGGGCTAGTAAATCGAGCAACTCACTTACCCAATCAGGCAAGTGGTAAAAGAGCATGAAACGTATCATTTTCTCCGGCTTTCTGCTTCCTTCTCACCTTTGTTGAGTGTTGCGCATGCACAATACTGATTAGGCACTCACAAGAAAATGGTAGCAGTTGAAGATGTTAATGAGCTAAGTAAACATTTCAATTATTCTGAGGTCAGGAGTTAATATTTCTTGATATGCAAGAATGTTTGTTACTCTGCAGCTATGACACACAATCTCTTTGTTGCATGTTGATGAAAGTTCTCAGTCATTCAGGTCAGTTAAATCTAAGTGCTGTATCATAGGCAATTGGACTTTTTTCAGTTTCTTGAAGATGTTTCACCTCTCAACCAAGAGGAGGCTTCAGTTCTAACTGGAGGGGAGTTGCAGGCTTTTAAACTCTGTGTAGGAGTGTCCTTACAGAGTGGTTAAGAACGTGTGAGCTCTGAGTTTCAGAGTCGTTGGGGCCACTTGTGGGTCATTGACCCAACCAGAAACAATGGTTTCTTATGATGTCGCATCACTCTTTACATGCATTCCCACTCAAGAAGCGGTTAATATGGTGAAGAAATGCCTGCTACAGGACAGCACTCTGTCCAGCAGAACCAACTTCACCCCAGACCACATTTGTGCCTTACTGCTCCTAGCCACTGGTTCAGGTATGTGGATGACACCTGGGTCAAAATCAGAACAAGGGAAGTGGAAGCCTTCACAGAATATATAAATGCTGTGGACAATAACATCAAGTTCACAGGGGAAGATGTCAGAAGAGAGACTCTGCCCTTCATGGACTGTGCAGTACACATTAAAGAAGACAGAAGCCTCAACATTGAGGTGTACAGAAAACCTACACACGGATCAATACCTAATTGCTGTTCGACTCTCATCACCCACTGGAGCACAAGCTGGTGGGCATCAGAACCTTAAACCATCGGGCTGAGAAAGTGCCCACTAAGTGAGAGGGGAAGGAGAAGGAACAGAAGCACATCTGGGGAACACTTAAAACCTGTGGCTATCCAAACTGGACCTTTGTCAAAACTGCTGACCAGATCAAGATCCAGAGCAGACAGAGAGGAGGAGATGAGAAAACCTCACATCATCATCATTCCCTATGTTGCGGGAACATCCGAAAAAACTCAGGAGGATCTTCAATAAACATCATATCCTGTTTCACTTTAAACCTTCCAACACGCTGAGGAAGAAACTTGTCCATCCTATGGACAAAACGCTCAAGCATAAACAGAGTAATGTAGTTTATGTGGTTCAATGCAGCCAGGGCTGCACAGATTTATACATTGGGCAGACAAAACAACCTCTCCATAAACGAATGGCACAACACAGGAGGGCCAACTTCGAAGATGGTTTGAAAGAGGAGTAAAGGAATCCATCTATGTCAAACTGGAATGAAAATGCAATGCTTTACTGAGTTCCCTCCCCAGACAGCTTAACAACCATTTGTACCTGGGCTCATGTACATGGACGTCGGAACTATTTTCTGAGAGGGGGGGCGGGATTTTTGTTGGGAGGGGCGGGGGAAGCACGCACTTTTATCAATGATTAAGGATTTGATTTGAAGTTATTTTATAATGGCGTGCAGTTATAAGAGAACTAGATGGATGAACACGGCATCTTTATTGTTAAGAAAATGAAACTTTGATAACAATCATTTAAGGAACATAACAGCGTTATTTGTACCCTTGAATAAAAAAATAAAAAAAAGAACAGTCTGCGCTCCTGACTCATGGCTTTCATGCATTTCCAAAAGTGGACCTTCTCTCAGTTGACCTACTGATGAAGATTTTAAGCAGGGTCGAGACATCGCTTTCATCCATAAGGTCACTGTGAACGTTCATAACGGTCAAATGTGTTAGTCTCTCCTGTATCATGGTGCGCAGCAGGTTTTCAGCCTGCGCAAGGCTGAGAAAGAGCGCTCGGATGCCGCGACAGATATTGGCAGGGCCAGACACAGCTTAATGAGCTTCTCCACCTCCGACAGCATGGAGCGGGTTTGGGGCTGCAAGGTATGCAGGATGGACACAACATCCTGGATGATGCTAACTTCTCATCCCCTACACACATTCCTCAGTATGTCCAGCTCAAGGCTTAGCCGCTCTCGTGGAAAGGGGGTCAGTTCCGGGGAACCCACATCCACTCGTTTCCCCTGAGCCGCCTCAAGAACTGCCTGCTCTCGCCCTGCAGCTATGCGGACTATATGCAGCTATCCTTCCTGATCAAAACGCCGCTCCGCCTCGGAGCGCACCGGGTCCAGATGCAGCCTGACTCCTATGCCAGATGCCTAGGCTACTGTATGTAGTCAGGCAGGCTGCATGTCACATCAAAAGCATAGATCTATGCATTAATTATATGTAAGAGATAAATGTAAGTCATATTCTTTATTTTTTTTAAAGCGTAATGCCGTGGGTGGGGAGGCTGATGGGGGTGCGGGGTCCGACGTCTATGCTCATATAGCCTTAGCAACCCACATGAAGGCCGGTTGGGTCAACGACCCACAAGTTGGCCTAACAACTCTGAAACTCAGAGCTCACACATGTCCTTAATGACTCTATAAGGACACTGCCACACAGAGTTTAAAAGCCTGCAGCTCCGCTCCAGTTAGTTAAAACTGAAGAAGTCTCTTAGATGAGAGGTGAAAGTGGAAATGGGGAAATACTGAAGGGGAAGTAACGTTGTCTGTGGTATTACTGTTGGTGCTACTGTTGCAAAAACAACATTAGCAACCTGGCTCCTACTAGCAGCCTGACTACTGTCCAAAGGACAAACAAGTGTAAAAAAAACAAAACAATTTGACCTAGAAACCTTGGTCTCAGTGCGTGAAAAGGCAGAGTAAACACTTGGTTGTGATAATGAGTAGGCAGGTTTTGTTACTTACTGATCTTGTAGAAAATAATGCTGGTTTTGAACTGCCTCAAGTCCCGGTGACAGGAAACGTATATCAATAGGGGAAAAGACCTTGACACCCAAGTGCTTGCCATTGAGCAGTGCCCGTCTGTTCACTCTTGTTTTACCTCGGTGTCTATCACTCTCCCTCTTCGCTTTCTCTGCCTCCTCCATCAGCACGGTTCTCTTTCTTGTGTAGAGTTGCCACAGTTTTTCCAGTTGTTTCACTGTTACCTGTGGATAGCTACTGGGGAAAACAATGCCTCTTCCTGTTTTAGTTGCGTATGGCAGACTGGTATGCCGTAATTCAGCTTCATTTTCCCTGATCGAGCCTGGTGTCAGACTGAATAGCACTGTGACAGAAAGGCTTATATAGAACCAATCTAAACACGAATGGTGTCATTTATCTATGGCTGTTACACTGTCCAATCAGTATTTACTTCAGAATGACAAGTTACTACAAAAAGTTGTCTCTTGCCAGTTTAAATAAAGATTAAACATGACATTAAACTTTATTCTTTTTTTTCTTTTTTTTGATAATTGCTAATACATAAAACAATTTAAGATAAAAATTGACTTCTGTTAAGTAGATTTCTGACCTGCTCTCCTGACTGGACAAGTGAAAAAAAAAGAAAACAATAATGAATGCTGCTAGAAAAGTCCCAAACACAGAAAAATTAAAATACACGTGATGATTGCGAGGCATCACCTACAGAGCCCCATAAAGGGACATGGGGAAAACGTTTCTTGTGTGCACGGGAAACTTTCAGGTGTGCACAAGAAACTTTTCTTGTGTTTACGATCAGACTGGCTGATATTTTTACAACTGAAAGATGTTTATGGAATAATTATTACACTTAATTATAAGCTCAAATACGGAAGTGAAGTACGCGAGTAACACTGCTGGTTTGAATGTTTATGAAAACGTGCTCACGTTTTTTTTGGTAGGAACATTTGACTCATTCTGCCTTTAAAGTGACACACTTGTAGCATATCTATGAAGTGAACTGTACAGGATGACATGATGAATCGGCTGTATGCAAGGTGTTGAGATAATGAGTTGACTGTTGCAGCATGGCACACCTGAGTTGAGTTTTGGATTTGTTGCACTTTTACAGTATACAATACCATTTACCATTGACCTGTATTTAAAAATCACTCTTAGTGAAAACTATTGGCTGAGTACTGTGCATTTACTCACAAAGTAGATTTTCTCAACACCACATGTGTGAAATAAAATGAAGGCAATTATTGTTGAGGCTCTGTCTTTATTACTCACATTGTACAAAAGCAATTTTGGAACTGGCTGTTTTTGATAGGTCTGACAACATCTCAGGTTACATGCATTGGATTTACAGTAGAAACTCCCAAAAAAATCCATTAGCAGTGCATTTGTTGCATTACAATATAGGAATTTTGTAAACGTATTCAAAAGCCAACAAATGAGTTATAGTCACATAACTGTAGAGTTGAAGTCTAAGATGGAAAAGTTGAGTAACTCATTTATTAGCTGTGTAACCAGGCTTCAGGAAGACATAAAAAAAAAGGTTAACCACCAGTTTTACACATTAAAGTGTGTTTACAGGTATTGGGGAGTACTACTGGATCCGTGAAAAAGTAGTATAAAGCCTTTTGTGGCTCCAGAGGTGCATGTAATCTGATAAATTTCTTCCAGTGATATCACTCAATGGGTAATGAAGGCATCAGATTTTTATCTCCAACATACTATACAGATACAAGTTGAGACACTGTGTCTCTCCACCTGCACCTCATTCCCTTGTTATTTTAGTTTATTTAGTTTACCCCTCACTCTTTGTCAGTTTGTCTGTTCTCGTCATGCGTCTCCTGTGGTCCTGTTCCCCCCTGGTCCTGTTTTACTCAGGCTCTTCATTGGTTTGCAACTACGTTGTTTAAAGTTACTGAGAGGTGATGTTTTTCCGGCGACGGGTGCAAAAATCTTTGGCCATCGCTCCTCGTTATAGCTTGTACATGCGCACCTCACTCGTATAATACAAGAAATAGCTAGCTAGCTGGGCCAGACTCTCACCGCCCGGAGGATAGACAGCACGAGAAAGAGTTAATGGGGACTACATAGAAGTTCACAGAGAGTTAAGTCTTAAGTCGCTGAAAACAATGTCATTTGAGAAAAGAACACTGCAGGAAAAGCTAACAGGCTGGGCATACTAGATGCCTGTGTGCTGCGTGGTGGCTGCGTTACCGAGCTGCTGCGGCTCACTAGTGTGTTTGTGTTCACGCACCATACTGTGTGGCCGCTGTGTGTCAGCTTCAGCATGGCTCCTGCCTGCCCTATCTGTTTACACAGAGTTTGCCTTTGATAATTATCGATAAATATGATGACATGATTTTCCATTACCCCACTGAAAGAGTGAGAAAGCGGAGGAGGGAACGAGAGGGAGCAAGGGAGAGAAAGTGAAAGATGGGGAAAATAACTGGAAAGAAACTGTCCTCACCTGTTGTGTGTATTCTCTTTATGCCTGTGACATATTCTACACATACAGACATTAAAACAATGCCGACATGATGTGCATAAGGTTGTTTTCGGGTCTTTTTCGGGTCACAGCGTCTCAGGCATCCAGTGTGAACTGTCTTACCTGTTAACATGGACGCTGAAATTAAAAGTGAGAGGTAACGCCACGCAGCAGCGCTGCACACGCATCCAGTGTGTCTAGCCTAACCAGACCAGCCAGTTATCGTGATAAAACAACAAGCACAAGACAGAGGAAGACAGTACACCTGGGCCCTTATTCCTAAAGATTCTGAGAATCCTCTCAGAGAGCTCCTAACTTAACCTAAAAATTCCTAGCAAGGAGTCTTAGCTTAGGAGTGATTCCAGAACATTCTCAGAGAACTCTGACCAAGGAATGGACAGAAACTCCTATCTTAGTGAGGAGGTGTGGTTGACCCCGTTGCTAGGTATGAGTCATCATTTCAAAAGCTGTGATTGGTTGATCCTAAAAGCTAGATAAAAAATATACTTTTGGTGATAATGGGCAAAGGATGGACCCTCAAATCGATAAACTTAATCATAGAATCTAATCTTATGAAGACTGTGTAATTGTAAATAATATTTCACATAAAAGAAAATATCTGTTAAATGAATAGTAAGCTAGACTTTAAAATTATCCTACAAAATGTGTGAAAACTTAGGCCCACTTGCACAGTATTCACATAGTGATAGTTATATTTATTTGCTTATATTAATTGCCATGCTGGTAATTTTTGCACTTTCAACATTTCTACTCAATTTGGTATTAACAAGGGTAAAATGGCTCAGCTTTCATCAATGTTTGTGATTGCTGACTGGCCTATAAGAAGCAGTGTTGGTTGGCTTTCATTTCGGGTGGTATTGCATTGTGGCGTTGTGTTGGAGATGTAAGTGCAACCACAAACATGATTCCCGCACGATCCAATTTGTAGCGTTTCATTAATTCACTGTCATCCAGTGTTTGGAGAATATCTCTCCTGTCTCTTCCGTCCGCCATTTTGTCCTCTGCTTAGGGAACTCCTAAGCCGCTTAAAAGTCCTCTTCCCTGCTCTTACCAGATCTCACCTTAGGAGCTCTCTTAAGAGCTAGGATTCTTTAGGAATAGCTTTTATCTTTACTAGGATCTACTCTTCACTTTTAGGGGAAATTCTAAGAAAACATCATGATTCTAAGAATTTTCTTAGAATTTGGCCACTAGGAGCAACTCTTTTCACTAAGAATCTTTAGGAATACGGCCCCTGGTCTTTTTCATGAGGCTGGTTTGCTAAGAAGTTGTGGCTAACTGCATGTAGTGAGGTCGGCACTTTATTTTGCTTTCCCTGCCTCCTTTTTCAAACAGCAGGAACCGGATCCAGTTAGGTATGACCGATTTGAAGCACTTTGCAGAAAAAATGAAAAGGCATGAACAAGCGAAGAGCCACATGGGAAGTGCTGTGCGTCCTGGCATGTTTGGTAGAGTAGATATTGCTCCTCAGCTTGATGAAGGCTACAGGATAAGGATCCGAATACAAACCTCATTCCAATGAAGTTGGGATGTTGTATAAAACGTAAATAAAAACAGAATACAATGATTTGCAAATCTTTTTCAACCTATATTCAATTGAATACACTACAAAGACAAGATATTTAATGTTTAAACTGATAAACTTTATAGTTTTTTTGCAAATATTCACTCATTTTGAATTTGATGCCTGCAATACGTTCAAAAAAAGCTGGGACGGGCAAAAAAAAGACTGGGAAAGTTGAGGAATGCTCAAAAAACACCTGTTTGGAACATTCAACAGGTGAACAGGTTAATTGGAAACAGGTGAGTGTCATAATTGGGTATAAAAGGAGCATTCCTGAAAGGCTCAGTCGTTCACAAGCAAGGATGGGGCGAGGTTCACCACTTTGTGAACAACTGCGTGAGCAAATAGTCCAACAGTTTAAGAACAACGTTTCTCAATGTACAATTGCAAGGAATTTAGGGTTTTCATCATCTACAGGCCAAAATATCATCAAAAGTTTCAGAGAATCTGGAGACATCTCTGCACGTAAGCGGCAAGGCCGAAAACCAACATTGAATGACCATGACCTTCGATCCCTCAGGCGACTGCATTAAAAACCTGACATCATTCTGTAAAGGATATTACCACGTGCGCTCAGCAACACTTTGGAAAACCATTGTCAGTTAACACAGTTCATCGCTACATCTACAAGTGCAAGTTAAAACTCTACCATGCAAAAAGAAAGCCATATATCAACAACACCCAGAAACGCCGCCGGCTTCTCTGGGCCCGAGCTCATCTGAGATGGACTGACGCAAAGTGGAAAAGTGCGCTGTGGTCTGACGAGTCCACATATCAAATTGTTTTTGGAAATCATGGACGTCGTGTCCTCTGGGCCAAAGTGCAAAAGGACCATCCAGATTGTTATCAGCGCAAAGTTCTAAAGCCAGCATCTGTGATGGTATTGGGGGTGTGCTAGTGCCCATGGCATGGGTAACTTGCACATCTGTGAAGGCACCATTAATGCTGAAAGGTACATACAGGTTTTGGAGCAACATATGCTGCCATCCAAGCAATGTCTTTTTCAGGGACATCCCTGCTTATTTCAGCAAGACAATGCCAAGCCACATTCTGCAGGTGTTACAACAGCGTGGCTTTGCAGTAAAAGAATGCCGGTACCAGACCTGTCTCCCATTGAAAATCTGTGGTGCATTATGGAGCGCAAAATACGACAACGGAGACCCTGGACTGTTGAGCAACGGAAGTGGTACATCAAGCAAGAATGGGAAAGAATTCCACCTACAAAGCTTCAACAATTGGTGTCCTCAGTTCCCAAACGCTTATTGTGTGTTGTTAAAAGGTAAGGTGATGTAACACAGTGGTAAACATGCCCCTGTCCCAGCTTTTTTGGAACGTGTTGCAGGCATCAAATTCAAAATGAGTGAATATTTGCAAAAAAACTATAAAGTTTATCAGTTTGAACATTAAATATCTTGTCTTTGTAGTGTATTCAATTGAATATAGGTTGAAAAGGATTTGCAAATCATTGTATTCTGTTTTTATTTACGTTTTACACAACGTCCCAACTTCATTGGAATTGGGGTTTGTACAACGAGGAGGTTGACAAAAACAGGCACATCTTGTCTAAAATAATAGACTGTGTGAAGTTCTGTGGTGTGTTTGAGCTCGCCCTGCGTGGACACGATGAAAGTGAATGCTCAGAAAATCAGGCGTTTTCAGAGGACTGGTGGATTTTGTAGCATCACTAAATGCAGCAGTACAACAACATCTGCACTGTTTAAAGGAACATCTAAGACAGTACAGAATGAACTCCCAGTTTTGAGAGAGCACATCATTGAAGAAATCAGGAGTGCTGACTTTGTTTTAAGTCATTTTAGTCGTTTTTCAAGCTTAAATGTCAAACATTTACTGTTTCCAGCTTATTGAATGTCATTTTTTGCTGCTGTTGTTCTTGTTTTCAGTAAATGAAGAGTCTGATGGTTTGACAGGCAGGGCTCTGGGAATTTGCAAATAAAAAAAAGTTTGCAAAACTGCTTGACTTTTTAAAGAGGGTCATTCTAATGTAGTAATAATACTATACTACATTTTAAGGAAAAATAATATCAGACAAATATCACTGTTCCAAGCAGATTATTTTTTATTTTTTATTTATTTAAATAGACTGGTGTAATGCACCAGTAGGGTGCCTTGGCATGTCCTACTAGTGATACATGGTTATAGCGCATCTGACAAATGACTGATGATGAAAAAAACGTCACCAGCCGCAGTTTATATCTACACTGTAAATACTAACGTTCAATTTAATTCAATTTATTTTTATTATTCCATTTACATCCAGTTGTACGTTTCTAAAAACATTTGTGTGAGAAGACATGGCTGGTAAAGCGCAAAAGAACCGTAACACCGCTTCATCTGCACCGAGGCCCAGCGCCCCGAGTTCATCCCCGAGGGAAAGTGATAGCCCAACCCCCGCCGACATGACCTCAGTGCTAGCGACTGAGACCTTCAGGCGGGAGCTGCTCACATCGCTACGTGAAGACATCGGTCATGTTATCAAGCTGGAGATCAGAGAGGTGCTGAAGAGTGAGATGACGGGGCTTCGCGGAGACATAAATACGGTAAAAACCGAACTACAATCCTACCAGAGTTCAGTTGCTGAAGGGCTAACCTTGCTAAAAGACACTACGTCTGAAGTGGAGAAGAGCCTGTCCTCCTGCACAGATGATGTTGCAGCGTTACAGCGTGAGGTTAAGCATCTCCAGAAGCAAGCGGAATCATTGCAAAACAAATGTGAGGACTTAGAAGCCAGATCAAGGAGAAACAACGTCAGGATTGTTGGGGTACTGGAGAGCCAGAGCAGCTCTACCACCGCTGTTTCAGCGCTTTTACAGAAAGCATTTGACCTCGAGGAGGCCCCGGTACTGGATAGATCACATCGCTCACTACAGCCAGCGCCAAGACGGGGAGACCAGCCGCACGTCATTGTGGCTCGCCTACACTACTTCCGGGACTGTGCCAACATCCTTCGCCAGGCCAGGACGAAGCAGCAGATCAATGTGGACGGGATGACCATCTCTGTCTACCCAGATTACACTACACAGGTGGCCAGAGCTCGAGCAGGTTACAACGCGGTGAGGCAACAACTCCGAGGGCGTGAAGGAGTTAAGTATGGCATCCTCTACCCGGCTCGCTTCAGGATCACCCACAACAACCAGGAGCGGATCTTCTCCACACCAGAAGAAGCGCAGGTTTACATCGCGAAGAATATCTCCACACAGGGGGCTTCTCACAGTGAGTGACTGACTGTTATGACAAGGAATACTCTGGAGTCATAGAGAGACATTTATTAGAACTATACAGGTATTGTTCTCAGTCTGCTGAAAAGCTAAACTTTATCTTGAATTTTTAGTTCTACCACCAGCTTTGTTGTCATATAGCACAACCTCAAAATTATGACGCCAATTATCATAGCATTGGCCTGAGGGTGTGGAGGAGAGAGGGCTTATACTCATATTAGGATGTAATATTATTTTATTTTATGACGACTTTTGCCACGTCGGTTATTAATACCATTTACTCGACATTTAATTGCTTTTGCCAGACCACTCAAAACAATCTGTTTATTTAATTATTTTACTCTTCTTTTCTATTTACCAATCTTATTTACTTACATTTATGGTATGTTTACTTTAAATACTACTGAGTGCTACAATCACTGCTTTTTTGTTCTGGGGCTCCTAGTGGAGTGTTTAGTGTTAACCCAGTATACTTATGAGGGGACTCAGCCTAGGGTTAGGAGAGGCTAGAGCGACCTGGGTGTTCGTACAGGTCAGCTTAGGGTTTCAAGGCCTTTTTATTATTTTTGGTTTCACTTTCTTGTCTAATGAGAAATACTCACATGCTTATGTTTTTCACAACAACCGTTATTGTAATGGGGACATGCATTTTTCTTGAGTCAGTCCAGCTGGTCACACAGCTATGCATCCGCACATCATATAAAGATAACAACAATAAACTCTCAGGGCCTAGGCTCGACAAGATTTATTAGTTGGAATATCAAAGGGATCCAACATCCTATCAAGCGCAACAGGGTTTTGGCACGCCTGAAACTATTAGGTTCAGACATCATGTACTTCCAAGAGACACACCTCCGAAATAATGAATATGATAAATTGAAGAAAAACTGGATTGGGCAGGTATTTCATTCAGATTATGGTGACAGATCTAGAGGGGCTGCGATACTGATTAGAAGAGGTCTGCCTTTCACGCCAGTTAATATTATACCAGATAACAAGGGTCGATTCATCATAGTAACAGGAAAGCTGTATGGTAACTTGGTGGCACTTGTCAATCTTTATGGCCCCAACTGGGATAACCCTCAGTTTTTCTCCAGCCTCATAGGAAAACTCCCAGACCCTAATTCACATTTGTTGATATTGGGGACTTTAATTGCACTTTACAGCCAGCTTTTGATAAATCTAATCCTAAACAAAATAAGAATGTGTCCAAATCAGGTGCACTACTTTTGTCTTTCATGCAATCTTATAAACTATATGATCCTTGGAGACACACCAACCCCTCCGCTAGACAGTTTTCTTTTTTTTCGCCAGTTCACCTCTCATATACAAGAATCGACTTTTTCCTTATTGATTATAGGACAATGTCCTTTGTAGCTGATAGCAGGTACCATAGCATCACAATTTCTGATTACTGCCC
The DNA here is from genome assembly GCF_965226575.1 of Pagrus pagrus. Classification (NCBI taxonomy): domain Eukaryota; kingdom Metazoa; phylum Chordata; class Actinopteri; order Spariformes; family Sparidae; genus Pagrus; species Pagrus pagrus. The sequence continues at coordinate 32,698,154 of NC_140195.1, forward strand.
TGTCCAGTTGGACATGTCATTTCCAAACAGTTCTGTCCCCCAGCGCTCATGGCAACTCGACCCGCTACTATTAAAGCAACCATCATTTGAAAAATTTATCTCTGACCAAATAGACTTTTTTCTCCTGACAAAACATGGCACAAAGCGCAATTCCTGAAATCTGTGTTTCACAAGACTCGACCTCTTCACACCCACAAACCATTACTGATCGTTTTAAAGCATATTATACTGAACTTTACAGATCACAGGCATCTGCAAATGTGACAGACATTGAGAATTTTTTAGACGGCCTAACTCTACCACAAATTTCCGCGGAGGACAGAGACATGCTTGATGCCCATATAACAACAGAGGAAATAATACAGGCAATAAAATCCATGCAAAATAGAAAAACACCGGGTCCGGATGGATTTCCTGTAGAATTTTTGTAGTATTTGTTTCCAAGCTGGCACCTTTTTTACGTTTATTGTTTCAGGAAATCATTTCAGACGGGAAACTTCCTCCCACCATGACACAGGCTACTATATCAGTTTTGTTGAAGAAAGTCCCAGTGAAGTCCCACTGGACTGTGGCTCATATCGTCCGATCAGCCTACTGTGCTGCGATTATAAGATTCTTACAAAAGTTTTATCACGTCGCTTAGAAACAGTGATACCAAAAATTATTAATTCTGATCAAACAGGGTTTATACCAGGGAGGCAATCGTTCTATAATATGAGGCGTTGGTTAGGATATTATATGCATCGCCAACGGCCTCAGTGCGCACAAATTCCGTCAGATCTGATTACTTTAGGCTATATAGAGGTACGCGGCAGGGATGCTGCCTCTCACCATTTTTATTCGATCTAGCCATCGAGCCACTGGCTACATCCTTGAGAATGCAACAGTGCATTACAGGTATCACCAGAAATGACACGGTGCATAAAGTTTCATTGTATGCAGATGACCTTTTATTATATATATCAAACCCACTGGAATCAATCCCCAAATTTATACACACGCTACAACAATTATGAATACTATCAGGCTACAGTCTTAACCTAACAAAAAGTTTGCTCTTCCCCATAAATCAACTAGCTAAACATATTGACTATAGCGGCTTCTCATTCAAATTAGAACAACAGGCTTTCACGTACTTGGGCATAAACGTTACACGGTCATATAAAAACCTGTATGACCACAACCTTAAAGTTTTGTTAGAACGCACCAAACAGAACTTTCTTAAATGGTCAGCTCTTCCTATTACACTAGCGGGCCGAGTTAACACGATCAAGATGACAGTGCTACCAAGGTTTTTATATCTGTTTCAGATGATCCCGTTTCTATTAACTAAGTCATGGTTTAAACAATTGAATAGTCACATCACTAGTTTTATCTGGGGTACCTCCTCCCCACGAATTAAAAGAACTTTGTTAGAGATGCCCAAGAGCACAGGGGGACTGGGCCTGCCTAATTTCCTATTTTATTACTGGGCAGCAAATATCTCCAAATTGAATTACTGGATCTTGATGCACGAAAACAAGACAGGACCAATGTGGGCCGCAATGGAACTCGAATCTAGTTTGCCACTTTCACCAGTCTCCATCCTAAGCAGCTCCCTGCCCAGTAATTTAAGTCTTCAACACTTGGGGCCGGTTATTAGAAATTTCCTAAAGATATGGCTGCAGTTTAAGAAAAATTTCCACCTCAATCAGCCAACCACTCTCCTTCCCCTGGTTCGAAACCACCTGTTTCTCCCGTCTCAAGCTGACACTGCTTTTGAAACGTGGCATCGTAATGGATTGGTGTTCTTCAAAGACCTCTTTGTAGATGGCACATTCGTATCTTTTGACCTACTGCAGAAAGACAATAATATTCCTAAAAGTCACTTCTTCAGATACCTGCAGGTACGCAGTTTCACCAAAAAGCACTTCCCATTTCCTCAATTACCGCCTAAGAATATATTGAGCACTATATTGGAGCTAGACCCCAATGGAAGGAGGAGGGTAGCCAAGATTTATCAAATGTTACAAGATATTGACCCACCGTCGTGGGAAAGTACTCGGTTGGCCTGGGAAAATGACTTAGACATTACACTATCTGAGGAGATATGGCAAAAAAGCCTAAAGCGTATACACACCACATCTCTCTGCATACGTCATGGTCTTATCCAATTTAAAGTTTTACATAGATTGCACTATTCAAATGAGAAATTGGCCAGAATATATCCTAACATCAACCCTGAATGTCCAAGATGCAGCCACAAATCAGCCACAGTGGGTCACATGTTTTGGGCGTGCAGGTCTCTGAACAGCTTCTGGACAAAGGTCTTCGAAGCTATATCTTACATACGAGGTGTTACTGTAGATCCTGACCCAGTAGTCGCCATCTTTGGGACAACACCCTCAGAAGAACACTTTACTTCCTTACAGATGAATGCCATAGCGTTTCTAACGCTGATGGCACAGAGATTGATTCTTATGCAGTGTAAGTCGGTAAGACCTCCGTCATTCAAACACTGGGTTAAGGAGGTCCTCTCTATGATTCCACTTGAGAAGCTGAGATATAGTTGTAACGGTAGCAAAGACAGATTTATTAAAACCTGGACTCCCTTTATAGAGTTTATTGAAAACATATCTTTCACTTAACATCGCTCTGGCGTGCCAGCCTTTGTACATCTAGAATGACCAGCTGGAGCCGTGTAGTGGATTAGAATGTTCCCTTCATGTCATTCATACAGGATTGTATGTGATATATGTGTTTGTACATGTATAAGTATGAATATATATATGTGTGCGCGTGTATCTGCGTGAATATGAGCATGTCCATGTATTTATGATGTGTGCGCATGTAGGAACATGTGAATGATATACTGTATGTGAGTTTACATCTATATGAAGATATATACATTGCACTTATTTTCCTTTTTTATGTATTATATGTTTATTTATTCATTTATATATACATTTTCCTTTTTGGCCTTGTGGGGAGTGGGTGGGTGGGGTTGTTGTTTTGTGTTCTGAAAAAAAGTATATAAATAAAGTGCTTAAAAAAAAAAAGAAAAAAAAGAAATCCTGAGTTGACCTAAATCAGTCTTTATCATCTTGTTATTAACACTCTTTTTAGATAAGTTAAAGTTAGGTCTGCGTTTTAACTGTTTTAACTATCTGGATGAGCGAGAGACATCTGAATTTCCCTACTGGGATTAATAAAGTATCTATCTATCTATCTATCTATGTTCTGAAGGTTCAGACTGGAGCCACACAAACCACCAGGACACAGAAGTGCTTTGCTTTAATCTCTGTTTATTTGTTTTGATGTTTCAATTGAGGGGTGGTGTCACCGAGTGCCATGGTTCTAAAAGGAAGAAAGGAAACAAAGGAATCAAAGTAATTCATGCCTGATAAATACAACTAAATACCATTAAATTAGAATACAATCAATCTTTTAAGTTCATTATCCATAAACACATCAAACCAAATGATTCTCATTAAACTAGGCATGTTAAAATACTAAGCCTTGAAACTTAAACATTGACCTTAACGCATTGAAATAAGTTAGATTTACTTACAATGAAATGAAGTCAAACACGCATGGCAAACTCAGGTGAGCACCACCAGCACACACACAGAGTCTGGAGACAAAGGAAAAGAGGGAGGGCCTCAACTGGGCCTCTATTTGTAAGGTGGGAGGAACAGTGGGAGGTGCTCACATCTCCATCCCACTTGGTTCTCCTGCAGACAGGAGTGTTCAGCCTTGGAGTTTGTGACAGCCGCCCCCGGATTTGTGCAGCAAATACGTACATTTACTTCAATCTGGGATTTCAGGAAGTGGGATTAGTCTGGCAACAGGTTGTATGTATTCTCTTCCCTGAATACTGACCTTGGCACTGCGAACCTTTCCATCCTTTCCAGGGTATACTTCAGTTATCCTTCCAATGGGCCATGATGCTCGAGGATACTGGGGGTCAACAATCATTGCAACCTGACCTGAATCCAAGTTTTCCTTGTCAGATTTCCATTTTTGCCTGGTTTGTAGAGTAGGGAGATAATAGCGAATGAATGCTGTCCAGAAATGATCTGCCAAGATCTGGCTGTGACGCCATGTCCTTCGGCCAAGGAGTTCACTTGAACAGTAGATTGCCTGAGGAAGAGAGGAGTCAAGCCGCCCCATCAGCAACATATTTGGTGTTACTGGATCTGGATCGGCAAGGTCAGAGGAGACATATCCGAGGGGCTTTGAATTAAGGATGCCTTCAACTTCGACCAGTACTGTGTGCAGGACTGTGTCTGTTGTTGTTTGCTTCCCCAATGCAGCAGGCTGTTTTAACTGATCTTATTTCACGTTCCCAGCTTCCACCAAAATGTGGGGCAGATGGAGGATTGAATTGGAATCTCACCTGTGTGTGGGCTAATTTCTGCTTCAAATCCGGTGCCATAGCCTGGAAAGCATTTCTTAGCTCTGTCTCTCCTGCTCTGAAATTTGTCCCACAATCAGAGAGGAGTTCAAAGGGTTTTCCCCTGCGTGAGGCAAATCTTCTGAAGGCCATCAAAAATGCATCTGCATCCATACGGTCAAGCAGCTCAAGATGTACACAGCGTGTTGTTAAACATTTAAAGAGTATGCCCCACCTTTTCTCTGTGCGGCGGCCGATTTTTACTGTGAAAGGCCCAAAACAGTCCACGCCTGTGGACCAGAACGGGGGCTTTGACAATCGAAGGCGGGCTGGAGGAAGATCGGCCATTTTGGGAATAACTGGTTTGGCTCTCCATTTCTGACAGTCTTGACATTGATGTTGATGCTGGCGAATGGCTTGACGACCACGCAGAATCCAGTACCTCTGTCTCATTTCTCCCAGGACGCGCTCAGGGCCTGGATGCAATAGTTTCTCATCATAATGTTTAATAATGAGTCTAGTGACATGATGTCTGGGATCTAAGACGATTGGGTGAATAGTGTCGTGGTCAAGGGTCTCTGCTCTTCGGAGTCGGCCTCCTACTCGTATTAGGCCGAGTTCACAGTCATATTCAGGAGACAGGGGAAGTAGTTTGCTATTCCTTGGAATAGATTTCCCACCTTTAAGGGCATTTATCTCCTCGGGGAAACACTCTGATTGAGCTCTTTGCAGAAGGTGCCTCTCTGAGTCGATGTAGCATTGGGCTATGTTTGAACTGTGATCCGCCGCCCCATAAAGCAAAGTCTTTGTTTCCTCTATTAAGTCATCCCAGCTGCCGTACTTCTTCAAATCAGGAAGGTTTATGCCAGTTGACACCACTGTTCCACAGAACATTGACTTCCTGATTTCATCAACTGGTTCTGGTTGAGCTGGTACAAGTGGACTGGTTGGCCAGCAGTCAGCATTTAAGAGAAGGAATGGTGGGCCTTGACTCCATCTGTGTTGCTGAGAGAGCTCTAGCAGAGTTTTGCCCCGTGTTATATCATCAGCTGGGTTATTCTTTGAGTCAACATACCTCCAGCTCCTTGTGTTAGTCAGGGTCTGAATCTCAGCTATTCTGGTTCCAACAAACACCTTGTAACGGCAGGAGTCAGAGGTCAACCAGGACAAGACTGTTGTTGAATCAGTCCAGAGTGTCACAGACTGTTGGGGAATAGTGAGCTCAGCACTGAGGAGATGAGCCAGCTGGGCACCTGCTAGAGCTGCACACAGTTCAAGACGAGGGATAGAAAGTTGGCGTTTAGGGGCTATGCGAGACCTGGCCATGATGAAGCTAACATGATTGTTCTCAACATTGTCCTCAACCCGAAGGTAGGCGACTGCACCATAGACGCGCTCTGAAGCGTCACAGAACACATGCATTTGGGAATCTGATGTGGCCGAGTTGATGCAGGTGGGTAGATAACAGCGAGGGAAGTGAATGTCAGGGAGATTATTCAGTTCCAGCTCCCATGCTTGCCATTGCTTCAACAGGCTTTCTGTTTTGATGATGTTATCCCATCCTCTTTCCTGTTTCCATAGGTCTTGAACCAGGATCTTTGCTCGGGTTATGAAGGGAGTCAGATAGCCCAGAGGATCATATTGACTTGCCAGCACTCTGTATATATTCCTCATTGTAGGTTGATGGTAGGTGACTGATTTGGTTTTGTAGCTCAGCATGTCTGTCAGGCAGTTCCACTGGAGACCTAATGTCAGTTCTTTGGGGTCTCCATTTCCTGAGAGCCACAACTCACTTGTTTTGGACTTTGCATCTGGTGGAAGATGGTGTATGACAGCTGGATCATTACTAGCCCATTGTCTGATGTCAAAGCCACCAATTGCCAGCAGAGGGCGCATCTTTTCAATGAGCGACTTGGCTTGGTGAGAGGATGGGAAACTTTGGAGGCAGTTATCAACATAAAAACATTGTTGAACAGAGTGAAGAACCTCCTCATTTCCATCACAATGATCTTGGACATGTCTGTTGGCTGCATAGATGGCGCAGCATGGACTACAGGTTGTCCCAAAGGGCAACACTTGCCATTCATACACACCTGGCTCCTGATCCAGCTGCATCCCTCTCCATATAAAACGCAATAAAGATTTGTCTTCATTCAGAAGGCGTACCTGGTGGAACATACCTTTAATATCTCCACAGATTGCAATGGGATGTAGGCGAAATCTGAGGAGAACTCCCAGCAGAGAGGGGCCGAGTGTTGGACCAGGCAGAAGGCATCTGTTCAAAGTTTGTCCCATATACTCAAAGGAGCAGTCAAATACAACCCTGTGCTTGTTGTTGTGTTCAACGATGTGATGTGGGAAATACCAGATCTCTTTAGGTTGGTCTATCTGTTCACTGGGGATTTGATGAACATAGCCAGACTGCACCAGCTTATCCAGTTCCTCTTGGTATTTCTCAGACAGTTTGGGATCCTTGGATAGGCGTCTTTCTGTGGCACAGAGACGGGGCAGGACAGCTTCCTTTGGAGCTCTAAGGACAGGCATAGTAGGGGCTCTAAGCAATGGAGTGGCATAGCGCATTACACCATCTATGTTTACTCTCACCGTCTTAGAATTGAGAAGATCAATGGCCAATTTATCCTGTTTTGATCTTGTGGCTGTCTTCTCGTTCACATAGGGCAAAGTGTCAATCTGCCACAACCTTTCCACATTCCTGAGTAGTTCACTTTTGAAGCAGGTAAGAGTGAAGGAAATATTTTGCTGGGTTTGGATTACATTAGCTGGCCCTTGGAGGGCCCATCCAAGCCGGGTGTGCACTGCCAGTGGACCACCAGGGGGGCCCATCCGTATCTCTTCTGTGGCCGTGATTAGATGGGCATAGTCTGAGCCAATGAGAACCAAGGGACATGCATGGTCAATGGGCTGTAATGGGATACCATTGAGGTGGTGATATTGCTCTTGTAGCTGCTTCAGGGGGTATGTGTGTTGAGACAGCCCAAGGTTCTCTGCCGTGAAAGCTTGATTAATAACATGTCTTTCATTCGGCTGGTTAAGAGGGGAAATTTCAAAGGACACAGATGCCCCATCCAATTGCACTACGTTATGTCTTACTGTGCATAGGGAGATGGTTTCAGGCTGAGTGGCGAGGCCCAAATGTTGGACAGCTTGGGGGAGCAGAATGGACCTATCTGCACCATCATCAAGAACTGCATGCGTTTTAAGGGTTTTATCCCTGTTGTGTATGAGTACATTCACAACCTTCAGCATTACTTTACGAGAGCGATTAGGTTGGTCAACATAGAGGAGCTCAGAGGGGGAAGATGCAAACATCACAGTGGCCGATTTAGGTATATGGAGATCATGGAGAATGGTTAAGTGAATCTCTTTACATGTGTTACATGGCCTTTTCAAGGTGCATTTGTCCATTTTATGCGTTCTCCCACATTTAGTGCATCTCCCTTTCTCACTGATCCATTTCTCAATGTCGGATATTGTGAGTTTCTTAAACTCTGCACATGCACCAAGGAAGTGGTCTCGAATGTTACAGTAGGGACAGTAAGGTTTAGGTTTAATAGTAGCTTTGTCATAAACATTTGCCTTCTCCTTGGAGTGTGCTCTCGATGTGCCATTCTCATCAGATGTTGACAACAAGTAGACAGAGGAGACTGATCTGGAGGGCTGGCGTTTCCCAGTTTGCTGTTTTTCTTGTTTGTGAAACTCCACAGCTCTCTCCGATATGCGTTTGGCCCTTGATTTCAACTGTAGCCAGGTCGAGAGGTCGAGGAGGGAATAAGTTCTGGTTGCCTGTCCAGTGAGAATGCCTCGGTTAATACAGTGCTCAATGAATCCATCTCTGTACTGTACAGGGAGTTTACTGAGGAGTTTATCCACATGAGAGCCACATCTTAATTCAGGTCCTGTTGGGCCCTCTAGTGTCAGCAACATTCCCACCAGAGCATGGATAGAGAGAGAGAAATCATCGAAGGCCTCAACATCACCAATACGAATAACAGGAGAATTCAATATTGAACCAATCTCACTCTGAACTAACAGCCTTGGTTGACCATACTTCTCCTGTAGCGCTTGAAGGGCAGTGGAATATGGTCTCATATCATGCATGCAAGATTTGGCCAATTTGTGGGCTCCTGGATGTAAGATGTTCTAAGAGGATCTGGTATTTGAATTGCTCAGTAAGATGGGTGTGGTTGTCGAGGAGGTTATCTAGGGCCATTTTTAACAGAGCAAAATCACTTTCTCTACCACTCTTGAACACAGGGAGTGAGGGCTTTGGTATCCCATAGGCTGAGGCCAGGACCAGATCCATAACATTGGGGGGTTGCGAGTGCACAGAACGTGGAGGCTGGGATGATATCTCCATAGGTGGCAAACTCCCAGTGAAGGTGGGCTGCGCAGGGCCAAGCATGGATGCAGATTGATTTGGGGCTTGGACTGAGCTTAAAGCTACAGTTGCATGCCTAGATGGGATTTGACTAGGGGCTTGGACCATGCCTAGAGTTACAGGTGCATGGTGGGTAGCGAGGGACGGTAGTATGGCATCAACTGGCAGAGGGGGGATATATGACTGGACAGTAGAGGTGGGAACCTGGACAGGGGGTAGGATTTGCTGTGAGGGTTGAGGCATAGGATGAATCTGAGGGGCATTGGAATAGCCAATTTGTGATAATGGGGGTGTTGAACCAGTTTGAGACTCAGCATATCTCATGTTTACAGGAACAGGAGTAAATATTCTGGAGGGAGGGAGATCATAAAAGGAAGTGGAAGCTACATGGTCATGAAGAGATGATGATGTTGGTGCAGAAGCTGCAGCAGGGTGATCATCTGAGAGGTTTTCTCTGATAAAACTTGAAACAAGCTGGGCTGCCTCAAGCTCTTGCTCCTTAATGCGGATGCGTCGATTTGTTGCAACCTTTCTGACAATTTTCTCTCTCATCTGTTGTGCTTCCTGTTGTCTTTGCTGAGCATCTCTGGCTTCCTTGTCTATCAATGCACATTCTGTATCAAGCTCTTCATCCTCCTTTTGTTGTCTTTTCAACTCCTCCAGCTCATCTCTTCTCTTCTTTTCCTCAAGGAGGCTGGCTTGGAGATCACTTAAGACTGAAGTATTGCTGCCTCTGGAAAACCTACTAATTTGAGAGGCTGGGGGGAGACTGGAAACTGACTTGGAGCCAGTCGTCTTACTATGAGCACCACTGCGTGGGCCACGGGATTTTATAGATGTTCGTTGTGGCAGTGCATGGACTCGTAATAGTCCAATAGTCAGGGGGGCGTCTATGCCTCCTGTGTCTCTCTTGGCCACTGGGTTCTGTGAGTGGGTTCTCAGGGATTGTGTAGGATACTGATGGCAAAGGGGGAATTGATGGTTCAGGTGGAAAGGCAGGCTCTATGTGTTGAGTGGATGAGGATGGCCGAGGTGTTGTTTGAGACAATACAGGGGGAGCCTTATCCATATTAGGCCGGGTTATGTCTTGTCCACCTTGGTGTTCATCCATAATTTCAGGAGAAGCCTGCACTTCATCAGTGATCAGCCCATCAACCGGGTTAATGCCAACAGCCTTTGAATCAGCTGAATCAGCCATTTTAAGTTGCTATGTGAACATGTGGAGTGTGGCTCAGGATCCGGCTCGAAGGACCAATTTTGTTCTGAAGGTTCAGACTGGAGCCACACAAACCACCAGGACACAGAAGTGCTTTGCTTTAATCTCTGTTTATTTGTTTTGATGTTTCAATTGAGGGGTGGTGTCACCGAGTGCCATGGTTCTAAAAGGAAGAAAGGAAACAAAGTAATTCATGCCTGATAAATACAACTAAATACCATTAAATTAGAATACAATCAATCTTTTAAGTTCATTATCCATAAACACATCAAACCAAATGATTCTCATTAAACTAGGCATGTTAAAATACTAAGCCTTGAAACTTAAACATTGACCTTAACGCATTGAAATAAGTTAGATTTACTTACAATGAAATGAAGTCAAACACGCATGGCAAACTCAGGTGAGCACCACCAGCACACACACAGAGTCTGGAGACAAAGGAAAAGAGGGAGGGCCTCAACTGGGCCTCTATTTGTAAGGTGGGAGGAACAGTGGGAGGTGCTCACATCTCCATCCCACTTGGTTCTCCTGCAGACAGGAGTGTTCAGCCTTGGAGTTTGTGACAATCTATCTATCTATCTATCTAAATACTTTTGTAAAACAGCACTGTTTGTGCTGTGCATCGTTATCCGAGAAAAGTTAGACACATTTGTGAAGCTCGATTCACTTATTTGCTGTACCAGCTACTAAAATCTTTAATTCGCATTCAGATCTGTCCCATGGAATGCTCTTACAGTGGTGGCAATAGTGCACACTTGTGCCTGCAGAACTGCATTAGGTTTGGTTGGCTTTACCAGAATGGAGTCACATATCATACTTGTTTATTGTTCACAGGCAGCGAAGGGCGTAGAATTGGGTAGGGACGCTAGGGACACGTCCCTACCAATATTCGGCCGCTACTGTGTAGTCACTATCAATACAACCGCTGTCCGTAGTGTTTAGTCAATGATTATGGCACACAAAGGGTTAAATGTCGGTGTCTGCTAGAAGTCCCGCCTATAACCTAAATACCACTCCCTGATCGGCTGCCGGTTTCTCGCTAACTTACATGTGATTGGCTGTCCCCACTGTAACTCCTGCTTGTACCTGCAAAGTGCTAGTTGGACCGGACGAGAGGCAGTGCATGTTATCTGCAACTGCGAGTGTAAGTTGTCAACATGTTCGGCATTTGTTCTTCCTGGTGGTGTCATTTACATTTGTGTTTGTGTACGTGTGTGCGTGCGTGTGTGCTGTATAGGATTTGAAGGATGTTAAAGAAAAGAAAACTGGATTTAAGAAACTTCTTTAGGAGTCAAAGTGTAAGTTACTTCAAGGGTGTATAGGTAGAGGCTCAACAATACAGATATTGAATAAAAGAGAATATTTAATGCCAAAGAGATGCACTTTTTTAAAGTTATTTTTAATTCTTATTTTCATGTATTTGTGTAGAAGAGAGCAACGGTTTAAAAATACAAATAAAGAAAATTTGTGGTGGAAATACAATAAAACCTCAGATTCTAGATCAGGTATGTCAAACTCAGTTTGGTTCTGGGGCCAGATCCAGACCATCTGATCTCATGTGGGCCGGACCAGTAAAATAATGGCAAAATAACCTCTGGTGGAGCGTTTGTCCCTGCGACCTGACTACAGATAAGCGGTTGAAGATGTATGGATGGCTAACCTATGTCAACTCCAAATCTTTAGCTTTGTTTTTCAGTACTATGCTTTATCATTCAGCCTACATTTGTAGCCTACAACATATTATATTATAATCACGGATTACAAGGCATCTATTCTAAGCACAACACATTTATTCACAAACAATGGAATTGAAATAAAATCATTTCACTTTCAAATCAAATCAAATCAAATCAAATTTTATTTGTATAGCCCAAATTCACAAATCACAGTTTGCCTCAGAGGGCTTTACAATCTGTACAGAGACGACACCCTCTGTCCTTCGACCCTCGATTCGAGTGAGGAAAAACTTGCCCCAAAAAAAGGCCCTTTTAACAGGAAAAAAATGCGGAAGAAACCTCAGGGAGAGCCACAGAGGAGGGATCCCTCTCCCAGGACGGACAGACGTGCAATAGATGTCGCATGTACAGAGCAGATCAACGAGATCACAATGTATTCAATTATAAGCGATGGTTGACAGGAGTGAAAGTACATAAAGATGTATTACAGCAATAATAATGAAATGCACATGGAAATGTGATTACTAGTGATAACAGTAGTAGTGATTAATGGTAAGGATGGTATGTAGTAATGCATTACAATAATAGTAGTGGAACGTATGTAACAGATGTGACTAATATTAGCGACAGTAGTGGTGGGTGTCAGGCAGGGTCATGGCAGAAGGCGCATCCACGATCCGGCAGGGTCATAGCAGTAGGCGCATCCACGATCAGGCAGGGCCATAGCAGTAGGCGCATCCACGATCAGGAAGGGCCATAGCAGTAGGCGCATCCACGATCAGGCAGGGCCATAGCAGTGGGCGCATCCACGATCAGGCAGGGCCATAGCAGTGGGCGCATCCACGATCCACGACCCGGGCGCGGCCAGGATCCATGGGAGCCTGTAGGACTAGAAAGCACAAGGACTCCGGGGAAGAAGTAAGTCAGTGACATGCAGAGATGGGGCATGTATACAGGCATAATGTATACAGATGGAGAGGAGAGGAGAGGGGAGGAGAGAGAAGCTCAGTGTGTCATTGTCCCCCGGACTAGGCCTATAGCAGCATAACTAAGAGCTGGCCTGTCCTGGCCCAGCCCTAACTATAAGCTCTATCGAAGAGGAAGGTCTTAAGTCTACTCTTAAAGGTAGAGAGGGTGTCCGCCTCCCGGACCAAAACAGGAAGATGGTTCCACAGAAGAGGAGCTTGATAGCTGAAGGCTCTGGCTCCCATTCTACTTTTGGAGACTTTAGGAACTACAAGTAATCCTGCATTCTGGGAGCGTAATGCTCTAGTTGGGTGATAGGGTAGTATGAGCTCCTGGAGATATGATGGTGCCTGACCATTAACAGCTTTGTAAGTTAGGAGAAGGATTTTAAACTCTATTCTTGATTTTACAGGGAGCCAGTGCAGAGAGGCCAATACAGGAGTAATATGATCTCTTTTCTTAGTTCCTGTCAGTACACGTGCTGCAGCATTCTGGACCAGCTGGAGACTCTTTAGAGACTTGTTAGGGCAGCCTGATAATAGAGAATTACAATAGTCCAGCCTGGAAGTAACAAATGCATGGACTAGCTTTTCTGCGTCTTTTTGAGACAGGATGGGCCTGATTTTTGCAATGTTACGTAGATGAAAAAATGCAGACCTTGAAATTTGTTTTATGTGGGAGTTGAAGGACATACCTTGATCAAAGATAACTCCCAGATTCCTGACAGTGGTGCTGGAGGCCAAGTTAATGCCATCCAAACTCGCTATATCATTAGATAATGCATCTCTAAGGTGTTTAGGACCAAGTACTATAACTTCGGTTTTATCTGAGTTTAACAGCAGAAAATTGCAGGTCATCCAGGTCTTAATGTCCTTGAGACATGCATGGAGTTTAGTAAGCTGATTAGTTTCATTTGGCTTTATTGATAGGTATAACTGTGTATCATCTGCATAACAATGAAAGTTTATGGAGTGTTTCCGAATTATATTTCCTAGAGGGAGCATATATAAGGTGAATAGTATGGGTCCAAGCACGGAGCCTTGAGGAACACCATGACTAACCTTGGTATACAGGGATGACTCATCATTAACATGTACAAACTGAAATCGATCCGATAAATAGGACTTAAACCAGTTTAATGCGGGTCCTTTAATGCCAATTAAGTGTTCCAGTCTCTGTAGTAGAATGTGATGATCAATGGTATCAAATGCAGCACTAAGATCTAGTAAGACCAGGACAGAGACAAGTCCTTTGTCAGAAGCGATTAGGAGGTCATTTGTAACTTTCACCAGTGCCGTCTCTGTGCTATGATGTGCTCTAAAACCTGATTGAAAATCCTCATATAAACTATTTTTTTGAAGAAAGTCACATAGCTGGTTTGCGACTGCTTTCTCAAGGATCTTGGAGAGGAAAGGGAGGTTGGATATAGGTCTATAGTTGGCTAAAGCTTCTGGATCAAGATTAGGCTTTTTAAGAAGCGGTCTAGTTACAGCTAGTTTAAAGGATTGTGGTACGTATCCTGTTAATAGAGACAGGTTGATCATTTCTAGTAGAGATGTGCTAATTAAAGGTAAAGTTTCTTTCAGCAACCTAGTTGGGATGGGATCTAGGAGACAAGTTGTTGGTCTAGATGAAGAAACCATCGAAGTTAGTTGGTGGAGGTCGATGGGAGAGAAGCAGTCTAAATATAAGTCAGAATTTACAACTGTTTCTGAGGTTCCTGTGTTTAAAGATACAATAGTGCCAGTTGAGGGCAAGCGATGATGGATTTTGTCTCTAATAGTTAAAATTTTATCATTAAAGAAGCTCATGAAGTCATTACTACTGAGCGTTGTAGGAATACATGGTTCAGTAGAGCTGTGACTTTCTGTCAGCCTGGCTACAGTGCTGAAAAGAAACCTGGTGTTGTTTTTGTTTTCCTCTATTAATGACGAGTAATAGCTTGCTCTGGCATTGCGGAGGGCCTTCCTATATATTTTAAGGCTATCTTTCCAGGCTAAGCGGGATTCTTCCAAGTTGGTGGAACGCCATTTCCTTTCAAATTTCCGTGATGTTTGCTTCAATTTGCGGGTATCCGAGTTATACCAGGGTGCTAACCTCCTGTGTTTTATAGGTTTCCTTTTCAGGGGGGCAATAGAGTCCAGTGTTGTTTGCAATGAGCCTGCAGTGCTATCAACAAGATGATCGATTTGTGAGGAACTGAGGTTAGCGGAGGAGTCCTCTATTATATTAAGACATGGCATTGAATTTAGTGCCAGCGGTATAATTTCCTTAAATTTAGCTACAGCACTATCAGATAGACATCTAGTGAAGGAGTTTTTGCCTAATGGTGTGTAGTCCAGTAATAGAACTTCAAAAGTTATTAAGTGATGGTCTGATAAAAGAGGATTCTGTGGAGAAACTGTTAGATTTTCAATCTCGATACCATAAGCTAGAATAAGATCAAGGGTGTGGTCAAAACAGTGAGTTGGTTTATGTACACACTGAGAGAAGCCAATAGAGTCTAATAATGAGATAAATGCAGTACTAAGGCTATCATTAATGACATCCACATGAATATTAAAATCACCTACAATAATTACTTTATCTGATTTGAGGACTAGACTTGATAAAAACTCAGAGAATTCAGATAAAAATTCTGAGTAAGGACCAGCAAACCATACACTACAACAAATAGAACTGGCTGTAAAGTTTTCCACGTTGGATTTGAAAGACTCAGAACAAGGCTTTCAAATGAGTTATAATTTAATTTAGGTTTAGGAATGATTGACAGACTTAAGTCATAAATAGCTGCAACACCACCTCCTCGGCCGGAGCCTCGAGGAATGTGAGTATTAATGTGACTGGGTGGAGTGGATTCATTCAGGCTGACATATTCTTCAGGATGCAGCCAAGTTTCAGTAAGACAGAATAAATCAATATTACAGTCTGAAATTAAGTCATTTACTAGTACAGCTTTCGATGACAGGGATCTGATATTTAGGAGTCCGCATTTAATTCTCTTGTCTTGTTTTGAGATTGCAGAGTTGCTGTTAATTTTTATTAGATTTTCATGCACAACTCCTCTTCTGTGGACTTTTGATTTGATTAATTTAATTAATTTAGGTGGTCGGGGGGCAGACACAGTCTCAATGAAGTTTTGGGTGTGCAACTGATCTAATGGAAGCTCAGAGAAGCGTGTAAGACCGCAGCTCTGCCTCCTGGTCTCAACTCTGGGTTGTCAGGCTGGTTGTTGGCTAATGAAATGGGTTAAATTTCTAGAGATGAGAGCCGCTCCGTCCAAAGTGGGATGGATGCCGTCTCTCCTAATGAGACCAGGTTTTCCCCAGAAAGTCCGCCAATTATCAACAAAGCCCACATCGTTTGCTGGACACCACCTCGACAGCCAGCGGTTGAATGATGACATGCGGCTGAACATGTCATCACTGGTTAGGTTTGGCAGGGGCCCAGAGAAAACTACGGAGTCCGACATTGTTTTGGCATAGTTACACACCGACTCAACATTAATCTTAGTGACTTCCGACAGCCGGGAGTCATTACCGCCGACATGTATTATGATCTTACTATATTTACGTTTAGCTTTGGCCAGCAGTTTCAAATTTGATTCGATGTCGCCCGCTCTGGCCCCTGGGATGCATTTCACTATGGTCGCTGGTGCCGCTAACTTCACGTTTCGTACTATGGAGCTGCCAATGACCAGAGTAGGTTTCTCAGCGGGCGTGTCGCTGAGTGGGGAAAATTTGTTTGAAACGTGAAGTGGCAGGTGGTGTAACGTGTGCTTTGACTTGGTATTATGCTTCCTTCGTTCAGTCACCCAGCCGCCCTGCTGTCCCAGCTGCTCGGGAGTTGCCGAGGGACGGCTAGCTGAAGCTACGGTTGCTCGGTCCGCACTACCTAAGTGGCTAACTGCAGCAGTTACAGTCGGAGTTTCCATGCTGCGGAGCCGAGCCTCCAACTCACTGAGCCTCGCCTCCAACGCTACAAATAAACTACACTTAATACATGTACCAGTATCACTAAGGGAGGCAGAGGTGTAACTAAACATCTGGCACACTGAGCAGGAGAAAAGAGGAGAGCGAGAGGGAGAGAGAGAAGCCATCACTAGCTGATAGTGGCTAAGCTAGGACACGATAGATTAGCCAGCAGAGCTAGGAGAGCTACAAACAGCAGCAAGCCCGGCGACCAAGCTATAAACACAGAGTATTGTTGAATGCCTTAGTGGACCAGCAAGTGCCCGATCACAAGCGGGATCTCGGTCGCTGCAGAAAGGAATACAACAATAATCTTTCATTAACAACTGGTTTATTTTTATACAGTGAAAACAGTTTTACATCTGTCCACCTGAACCAACACACCAAACTAAACAAACTCAAGTGGGAGCTATGAAGAAATGCACATTTATGAAAAATAAAATAAGAAAACTAAAGTTATAGCAGTGCATGGGCAATAAGATTAGGCTACATCAGATCAAACACTTTGTAGACTTGGGGCCTACTGAACCTGAGAATGATATACTGATATTCATTGTCTTTTAATATGAAAGCAGATTAATCTTATTTTTAATTATCTGTATTCCTGAGTGTAAACAACATTTTTGAAAGAGCATCACACTTTTTTCTCTCTCTCTCTCACTGCACTCCTGCAGTCTATTTGCTGCTGCTGGCTCCTGAAACTTGACATCTTTTTGCCTGCACGAGTGCATTGATATTAGGTGTCAAGTCCTGAGTAGCAGCACATTTAACAATGTCATTCAAGTGTTCGTTTGTTAACCTTGAGTGCTGCTTTGTTTTATTATTGTTCATTACGGAGAACACCTGTTCACAAAGATAGGTAGTCCCAAACATGGACAAAACCTTTGCAGCCATGGCTGTTAATTTGGGGTACCCTGGCACGAGATATTTATAAAACGTGTCCAATCCCACGGACGCAAATTTATCCTTCATAGCGGTATCACACTGCAAGTTAATTAGCTCGAGTTGAATGTCAGCTGGCATTTCTGAAGGCTTCACTGTAAATGGGGAGCGAAAAAATGCAAATTCAGTATTCAGTTCAGTGAAAACCTGAAACCTCCGCTCAAACTCTCGCAGCAAATCTGTTATGCTACCTTTGTATTTATCCATATCACCATTGATACGGTCCTCTGCCTTCGGGCGCACAGCTGTTAGACATGGGAAATGCCCAGTGTCACCGTTAGATAGCTGCGCCTCCCACAGTGACAGTTTGATCTTGAACGCGCGTATGCTGTCCTCATACTGAGTCACAACTTTATTGCGACCCTGCAATGTAGTGCTGAGTGTATTCAAGTGCTGTGTAATATCAACCATAAATGCAAGATCCTGCACCCATTCCTTGCATTTAAGTTCCCCCACTGGGCGGCCCTTTTTCTCCATGAACTCTGCGACTTCCCCACGTAGCTCAAAGAAGCGCTTGAGCACAGCACCTCTGCTTAACCACCGGACATCAGTGTGGTATGGTAGGCCAGCTTGAATCTCATTATCACGGAGAAAGGTGTCAAACTGTCGATGATTTAGACCGCGCGCTCTGATGAAGTTGACAGTTTTCACAATGACACTCATAACGTGATCCATTTTCAGTGTTTTGCAACATAACGCTTCCTGGTGCAAAATACAATGAAATGCCCAAAAAGCTTGTCCGCCATTTGCGCTCTGTACTTTATCACGGAATTTTGTGGCAACGCCTGCCTTTCTCACGACCATTGATGGTGCGCCGTCGGTAGCCAGGCTGACGGCACGGGACCAGTCCACTCCCACCTTGTCCAGCGCTCCAGCGAGAGAGCTGAAGATGTCATCCGCGGTTGTGGTGTCCTTCATAGGCACCAATTCAAGCAACTCCTCGGTGACGGTCAAAGCCTCATCAACACCCCTCATAAATATGGCCAGTTGAGCAATATCTGTGACATTGGTGCTCTCATCAGTTGCAACCGAAAATGCGATAAATGACTTGATTTTGTCTTTCATTTGGCTGCTCAAGTCCTCTGAGAGTTCTGCCACCCTATCTGCGACAGTGTTCCTCGAGAGACAAATGTTGGCAAATGCAGATCACTTTTCTGGGCACACAACTTCTGCAGCCTTCAGCATGCATGTTTTCACGAACTCTCCATCAGAATATGGCTTGGATGCCTGCACCAACTCCTTGGCAATAAGGTAGCTGGCTCTCACAGCTCCATCAGCGATATCGCGGCTGCGAGTAAAAGTAGGCTGCTGTTTCTTCAGACCAGCTAACAATTTGTTTATCTCGTCGTTTCTTAGCTGTCCTTTCAAATGGTCATATTTTTCTTTGTGATGAGTCTCATAGTGGCGCTGAATATTATATTCTTTCACTACTGCAACTTGCTGATTACATACCAAGCACACTGGTTTTGTATTCACCTCTGTGAATAATTAATTCTCAGTCCATTTTTCCTGGAATTGTCTGCACTCTGTGTCCACTTTTCTTTTCTTTGACAGAGCCATTTTGGAAATTGGGGTGTCACGATAACAATTTGTTTAGTAGTGGTGAGATGACTGGTGGTGAATCAAGATTGCCGGTATTTTTTTTACCTGAACACGTTGCAATGTTTATTTCCTGTGACTGTCTCATGTCAGTGCCGTCTGCTGAGGTTTTTTTTACACATTGCTGCCCTCTAGCGGCTGGAGGGAGCATTTGGGATTTTGGGGTATTTTTTAAAAAAATCATAACTTTTGACAGAAATGAGCTAGAGACTCGCTTTTCTTTTTTTAGCAGACTCAGAAATGTATGCCGGGCCGGATGAAATCATCAAGCGGGCCGGATGCGGCCCGCGGGCCGTATGTTTGACATGCCTGTGATCATGTGATTTTATAATTATAAAACATAATTAATTAATATTAAGTAATCTTAATATTTAGTAAAAGCCTTCTTTGCTCAGGCAATAACTGTACCATCAAGCTCTATGATCATTGTATCCCTAATGTATCTGTTCATGTCATGCATCAACATATTGTTGTAAGGTGACAGACAGCAGAGAGGCTGGAGGAGATGGAGGAGGAGAGGCCAGAGAAGGTAGAGGAAGAGAGGCAGGAGGAGGTAGAGAAGGAGAGGCTGGAGCAGATGAAGGAAGAGAGGCAGGAGGAGGTAGAGAAGGAGAGGCTGGAGGAGATGGAGGAGGATAGGCCAGAGAAGGTAGAGGAAGAGAGGCAGGAGGAGGTAGAGAAGGAGAGGCTGGAGCAGATTAAGGAAGAGAGGCAGGAGGAGGTAGAGAAGGAGAGGCTGGAAGAGATGGAGGAGGAGAGGCCAGAGAAGGTAGAGGAAGAGAGGCAGGAGGAGGTAGAGAAGGAGAAGCTGGAGGAGATGGAGGAGGAGAAGCTGAAAGAGAGGCTGGAAATTCACAGGTGAGGTTAAATAATGATGGATATGTTAGTCATGAGATTCAGCACTGTGACAAATGTTAGTGTGATGATGATCTGAATAGCAATGCTTCACCCATGTGGCTTTAAAATCAGAGCTTTATATCAAGTCTGGCGTTCTAAGAGGCCTCATCATGTATTACTAGTGTGTATGTGTTTACAGTAGTTGCTATACAGTTGTCAAATTTATATTGTGGTTTATTCCTCGTATGTTCCTTATTTAACCTATAACATCTGCATGACGTGAAATTATGATTGCTAATGCAAAAAAACGTCAACTTTCAGGAGTGCTGCCTTGGAGCACTTTTGTGTCCCCACCAATCTCAAAATCAAACCTACTCCCTTGCAGGCAGCTGTTCTATATCCGGTGTTGGGGGACTGATGTTTTTGCTCTTCTGAAAATAAATGTTTTATGGCAGCTGAATCAACCAAATGAGTGTTCTCAGTGCATTGTTTTTAGGGTATTATTATAGTTTACACAATGCGTTTATACATTAAGTATTAATTTAAGTTTAAGTAAGTCTAAGTATTACACACTCACAATAAACAAGTTATTTGTACTTTAAAATCTCAAGTGTACTTAAAGAATAACTACCGTTTTTTACAACCTGGACCTTATTTCTAGCATAAAATATGATCATTTACTCACCCAGATAACTTTGGTGTCATTTGAAGTCGTTCGGACGAAATTAGATCCAGTGTAGCGCCGGTATATCCATATAATGCGAGTGACAGGGCACTGAAACACAGCCTCTATATAACGTATTATCTGCTGCGAAACTAGTTCATTTCACCAATATTTTGTCATGATACGCTAGTGCTAATACCCTCTGAGTCCGGGCTTGTCTGTTACCAACATCCGGGGTCAAACTAGCAGTAGCAGCTACAGGTAAACAAGCCGGCTGTCGCGGGTGCGCGCACAGCTCAGAGATGACAACATCCAGGTCAGAGGTAGTAGGTCAACCTACAGACCCCGGATGTTGATGACAGACAAGCCCGGACTCAGAGGGGAATAGCACTAGCGTATCGTAACAAAATATTGGTGAAATGAACTAGTTTCGTGGCAGATAATGCTCATAGAGGCTGCGCTTTGGTGCCTGGATCACTCGCATTATATGGATATACGCGGCGCACTGGTCTTAACATGATCATGACCTTGTTCTAGCTTATGGTATCGAGATTGAAAATCTAACAGTTTCTCCACAGAATCCTCTTTTATCAGACCATCACTTAATAACTTTTGAAGTTCTATTACTGGACTACACACCATTAGGCAAAAACTCCTTCACTAGATGTCTATCTGATAGTGCTGTAGCTAAATTTAAGGAAATTATACCGCTGGCACTAAACTCAATGCCATGTCTCAATATAATAGAGGACTCCTCCGCTAACCTCAGTTCCTCACAAATCGATCATCTTGTTGATAGCACTGCAGGCTCATTGCGAACAACACTGGACTCTATTGCCCCCCTGAAAAGGAAACCTATAAAGCACAGGAGGTTAGCACCCTGGTATAACTCGGATACCCGCAAATTGAAGCAAACATCATGGAAATTTGAAAGGAAATGGCGTTCCACCAACTTGGAAGAATCCCGCTTAGCCTGGAAAGATAGCCTTAAAACATATAGGAAGGCCCTCCGCAATGCCAGAGCAAGCTATTACTCGTCATTAATAGAGGAAAACAAAAACAACACCAGGTTTCTTTTCAGCACTGTAGCCAGGCTGACAGAAAGTCACAGCTCTACTGAACCATGTATTCCTACAACGCTCAGTAGTAATGACTTCATGAGCTTCTTCAATGATAAAATTTTAACTATTAGAGACAAAATCCATCATCGCTTGCCCTCAACTGGCACTATTGTATCTTTAAACACAGGAACCTCAGAAACAGTTCTAAATTCTGACTTATATTTAGACTGCTTCTCTCCCATTGACCTCCACCAACTAACTTCGATGGTTTCTTCATCTAGACCAACAACTTGTCTCCTAGACCCCATCCCAACTAGGTTGCTGAAAGAAACTTTACCTTTAATTAGCACATCTTTACTAGAAATGATCAACCTGTCTCTATTAACAGGATACGTACCACAATCCTTTAAACTAGCTGTAATTAGACCGCTCCTTAAAAAGCCTAATCTTGATCCAGAAACTTTAGCCAACTATAGACCTATATCCAACCTCCCTTTCCTCTCCAAGATCCTTGAGAAAGCAGTCGCCAACCAGCTATGTGACTTTCTTCATAAAAATAGTTTATATGAGGATTTTCAATCAGGTTTTAGAGCACATCATAGCACAGAGACGGCACTGGTGAAAGTTACAAATGACCTCCTAATCGCTTCTGACAAAGGACTTGTCTCTGTCCTGGTCTTACTAGATCTTAGTGCTGCATTTGATACCATTGATCATCACATTCTACTACAGAGACTGGAACACTTAATTGGCATTAAAGGACCCGCATTAAACTGGTTTAAGTCCTATTTATCGGATCGATTTCAGTTTGTACATGTTAATGATGAGTCATCCCTGTATACCAAGGTTAGTCATGGTGTTCCTCAAGGCTCCGTGCTTGGACCCATACTATTCACCTTATATATGCTCCCTCTAGGAAATATAATTCGGAAACACTCCATAAACTTTCATTGTTATGCAGATGATACACAGTTATACCTATCAATAAAGCCAAATGAAACTAATCAGCTTACTAAACTCCATGCATGTCTCAAGGACATTAAGACCTGGATGACCTGCAATTTTCTGCTGTTAAACTCAGATAAAACCGAAGTTATAGTACTTGGTCCTAAACACCTTAGAGATGCATTATCTAATGATATAGCGAGTTTGGATGGCATTAACTTGGCCTCCAGCACCACCGTCAGGAATCTGGGAGTTATCTTTGATCAAGATATGTCCTTCAACTCCCACATAAAACAAATTTCAAGGTCTGCATTTTTTCATCTACGTAACATTGCAAAAATCAGGCCCATCCTGTCTCAAAAAGACGCAGAAAAGCTAGTCCATGCATTTGTTACTTCCAGACTGGACTATTGTAATTCTCTATTATCAGGCTGCCCTAACAAGTCTCTAAAGAGTCTCCAGCTGGTCCAGAATGCTGCAGCACGTGTACTGACAGGAACTAAGAAAAGAGATCATATTACTCCTGTACTGGCCTCTCTGCACTGGCTCCCTGTAAAATCAAGAATAGAGTTTAAAATCCTTCTCCTCACTTACAAAGCTGTTAATGGTCAGGCACCATCATATCTCCAGGAGCTCATATTACCCTATCACCCAACTAGAGCATTACGCTCCCAGAACGCAGGATTACTTGTAGTTCCTAAAGTCTCCAAAAGTAGAATGGGAGCCAGAGCCTTCAGTTATCAAGCTCCTCTTCTGTGGAACCATCTTCCTGTTTTGGTCCGGGAGGCGGACACCCTCTCTACCTTTAAGAGTAGACTTAAGACCTTCCTCTTCGATAGAGCTTATAGTTAGGGCTGGTCCAGGACAGACCCAGGCCTGTCCTGGACGAGCTCTTAGTTATGCTGCTATAGGCCTAGTCCGGGGGACAATGACACACTGAGCTTCTCTCTCCTCCCCTCTCCTCTCCTCTCCATCTGTATACATTATGCCTGTATACATGCCCCATCTCTGCATGTCACTGACTTGCTTCTTCCCCGGAGTCCTTGTGCTTTCTAGTCCTACAGGCTCCCTTGGATCCTGGCCGCGCCCGGGTCGTGGATCGTGGATGCGCCCACTGCTATGGCCCTGCCTGATCGTGGATGCGCCTACTGCTATGGCCCTGCCTGATCGTGGATGCACCTACTGCCATGACCCTGCCTGACACCCACCACTACTGTCGCTAATATTAGTCACATCTCTGTTACATACGTTCCACTACTATTATCGTACTGCATTGCTACATACCATCCTTGCCATTGATCATTACTACTGTTATCACTAGTAATCACATTTCCATGTGCATTTCATCATTATTGCTGTAATACATCTTTGTGTACTTTCACTCCTGTCAACCATCGCTTATAATTGAATACATTGTGATCTCGTTGATCTGCTCTGTACATGCGACATCTATTGCACGTCTGTCCGTCCTGGGAGAGGGATCCCTCCTCTGTGGCTCTCCCTGAGGTTTCTTCCGCATTTTTTCCCTGTTAAAAGGGCCTTTTTTGGGGCAAGTTTTTCCTCACTCGAATCGAGGGTCGAAGGACAGAGGGTGTCGTCTCTGTACAGATTGTAAAGCCCTCTGAGGCAAACTGTGATTTGTGAATTTGGGCTATACAAATAAAATTTGATTTGATTTGATTTGATTTGATCATTACAGAAAGAACTGCTGTAAAATGGTGGTTACACTTTTCAGTTGTCAGTACAGACACCCAGGCTCTCTCTTTTTTCTCCTAGTTTAACTCTCGATTATATTTCACCAAAGTAGATCAAAATGTTAAAAGATTTAAAGTTGAATTGCTCTTTAACCCTCAGTATAGTCTCTACTCTAAACCTAGATTATAATTAATTCCTCTGCACCAATTCCTCAAACTCCCATTTAAACTGTGATGCAGTATTTACTTTACACTTACACAGGAGGTTTAACTTTTTAAATAGCTGCCTTTGTCAGATGAATTGAGCAAGACAGACTCAACCCAATGAAGTTCTATGATGCTGCTTTCTTTTGAGATACCAGTTCAGCAAGCCTCACAATTTTCCACACCCTGGAGAACTTTACGCATCAGTCGCTGAAAAGTGGCGGGCGCGTTTCTTAATCCAAAAGGCATCACTGTATATTGCAGGAAATGATCAGGGGTTACAAAAGTAGAAATCTCAGATGCCCATTCAGTTAGGGGAACCTGCCAGTATCCCTTAAGTAAATCTAGTTTTGTGACAAATTTGGCTGCCCCCACTCTATCCACACAATCCTCCATCCTGGGGAGAGGAAAGGAATCTGGCTTGGCGACTAAATTAACTTTTCTGTAGTCAGTGCAAAACTGAGAGGTGGAGTCTGGTTTGGGGACCAGGAGGCAGGGAGAGCTCCATGCACTTTAGCTCGGCACAGGACTTAACTTCCTGTTGCATCACAGTTCGCTTTGTAGTATTTACGTGATATGTGTGTTGTTTAATTGGGGCATGTCCCTCTACCTCTATGTAATGGTGCAAGACTGATGTTCGGCGTGGGTGATTCTCAATCAACTTAATGATATCTAGACGGGCAGGTTCGGGCAAATGAGACAAAAACGAGTCTAAGTTATTCATCACTTCAGAATTTCCCAAGCGTGCAGAAGGAGTGACACTGCTTTTCTTAACTAGCCCGTCCTCCACCAATGGGTACGGAGGAGGCGGGGCCACACACACCGTGGTAACAGGTTCAGCCACAGTAGGGACCGGTGACACAGACGCATCTGCCCGAGCAACGTAACATTTCAACATATTGATATGGCAGACCCGGGAGGTTCGTTTTGTCAGGAGTGTGGACCACATAATCAGTCTCTGAGAGCTTGCGCTCTACTAGATTAGGGCCAGAGAACCAAGCCTGCAACCCGGGAATGGGCAGCAGGACCAACACTTTGGTTCAAAAACTCGTGCCACAGCTTTCCTGTCAAACTGCCGCTTCATCTTGGACTGGCTAGCAGCAAGAGTTTTGTGAGCAGTTTCACAAGCATAATGCAAACGTTTACGAAAGGAGCTGACATAATCTAACACATTGTGTTCCACACGCGTAACATCTGAAAGCCATTTCTCTTTAAACAAATGCAAAGGTCCGCACACTGTGTGGCCGAACACCAGGTCAGCTGGGCTGAAGCTGAGGGATTCTTGAGTCGTTTCCCTCACTGCAAAACAACAAGAGCGGGAGACCCTCATCCCACTCTTTGGCCGAATCAAGACAACATTTTCGGAGCACAGACTTAAGCGTTTGGTGAAAGAGCTCCAAGGCTCCTTGAGACTCTGGGTGATATGGACTGGATTTCTGATGTTTTATTTTGAGCTCTGACATGACCTGTGAAAACATTTTAGACATGAAATTAGATCCTTGATCTGACTGGACAACTTTTGGCAAACCGAAAGTGGAAAAAAAACAGGGCTTTAACAACTGCTTTAGATTTTATGGTACGTAAGGGCACGGCCTCCGGATAGCGCGTGGCCGCACACATCATCGTCAGGATGTACTGATGCCCTGACTTAGTTTTTGGCAGAGGACCCACACAATCTACCAGCACGCGCTCAAATGGCTCCCCCATCACTGGAATAGGACGGAGAGGCACTGGTGGCACGGGCTTGTTTGGTTTACCCACAACTTGGCAGACATGGCAAGAGCGACAATAACTGGAAACATCCCCTTTTAAACCCGGCCAGAAAAAGTGCTGGAGAACCCGGTTGTAAGTTTTTTTAATGACCAGCCAGACTGGAGTCGTGGGCCAGACTCAGGACCTGCTGGCGGAACGGCGCTGGCACAATCACCTGGTGAACAGAATCCCACTCACTGGAACCAGGGGCCCACTTTCTCATTAACACCCCTTTATCAGATTTTCACCAGCAGTGTCTTGCGCAGCGGCAGCAGCAGAAACACAGACATCCAAAGTTCGGGGACCATCAGTGTGCTCATCTTAACCCCCCACACTAGAATGTACAAGTTACATGAAGTTTTTTCTCTAAGCGGTAACACTGACGACAAAATGAAAGAACGGTACGCGCCAGTGTCCCTCAAAATTGTCACGGCCACCTTGTCCTTGTCCTCCCCAGTGAGCGAAAAAAAACCCCTGCGAGATAAACGGGTTGTACGAGGGATCGGCCTTTACACACTCACTCAGCGGAGATGACAAGGGCAACGCGGCCGCTGACGTGGCTGAAATCAAACCCACCCCAGCTGGTGATTTACCGTATCTAGCTGGCCTGCCCTGACTTTTCCTCTCGAGGGTTGGACACTTGGCAATCAGATGACCAGATTCATGACAGTAATAACATTCACGGCTATCTCCTGAAGCAGGAAGAAAGTTTTTGCGCACTGCTTTTGGCGATCTCTGCCTGCGCTCAGACGGATTTCGACGAAAAAAACTCACGGGTGCATGGCACAGAAAAAACACCTTAAAACATCTTATGCGTCAAGACAAATTCATCTGCATGTACAGCGGCTTGCTCCAACGAAACTACTTTCTGCTCGTTCAAATACAACACAATTTTGTCAGGGAGACAATTGTTGAACTCCTCTAACAGGACGAGCTCACGCAACTGATCCACTTGGGTAACTTTGCTCGCCTGGCACCACTTATCAAAAAGCGCACTCTTCTCGCGCGCAAACTCTACAAATGTCTGGTTGGCAGCTTTCTGACTCCGGCAAAATCTTTGCCTATATGCTTCGGGCACAAGTTCATAAGCTCTTAATACAGTGGCCTTCACAATATCATAGTTTAAACTTTGATCAATAGACAAACTGGCACACACCTCTTGAGCTTTCCCTACTCATCAGTCTCCCTGAAAGGTGGGACTAGAGTAATGTGTTTGCTCACATCAAAACCCTGAATGAGCAGTGCCAAAACCTGATAATGGGCCGGCACCTCCAGGCACCGACTTGGCCTGCACCCCCACGCTTAATTGCGCAGCAGGTGGAACAGTGTTCACTGGAGCTGGGGAAACTGGGGGTGTGCTGCATTCCAGCTCCAAGGCTCTCACTTTGAGATGCATAGCCTCCACCTCGAGCTGTTTAGTCTCCCGCTCCAACTCCTTCATTCGGAGAGCTAAACGAAGACTTTCTGTGGACAGCTCGGCAGACTGGTCGGGAGCCACAGCATCTATGCCCGAAGCCGGACCAGCGTCAGCCTGCGCCTTCGCCTCCGACTTGTATACTGCAACACCCGTGGTCCCAACCAGGTGTGTCAGCACCCCCCTCTCTACCAACTTAACACCCAGACACTGATATAACTTGGCCTTCTTAGCAGTATAGGGAACATCAATCTTATAAAAATTGGCCACAATCATTAACTCAGCTTTCTTACATATACTCAGTTTATCCCACGTAGGGTGTTCAATAAAATCATCCAAATTAAAGTCGGCTGCCATCGTCACACCCACAAACTGCCAACCAGAGAGAGAGAGAGAGAAAGTAAGAAAACTTACCGACTTACTGCTGTATAGATCGCTCAAAACAACAAATGCGCAAAACGAGGACGAGCCCCCAATTCATGTTATGCCCCAGCTAGGGGAACCTAGAGCATGACATGATTAAGCAGCCACCTTCCCTCACTCCCAAGCCACAGAGAACCCAAGGACGCGGGTTTGTGCATATTTAACAAACGATGGTTTATTTTACAAAACAATAAAAATATGATACACAACTTAGGCAAAAAACAGCATTGGCGTCGGGGTGGGCCAAGGCCAAAATAACAAACATAACCCAACTAACTGAAGAACCAAGGCTGACCTGCAAAAGAAGAGTAAACCAAAATACAAAGTCTAACCTCCCTACTTACTCAAAGCAGGAGAAAAGGACAAAGCAATTGGCAGCCCACCCCTACTGACGGGGTTGGGAGTGGAGGAGGGATAACGAAAGACCGGCCCGGATGTTCCTCCATATATGGTCCCCCTCGCGCTGGCTGGACCAATCGGGGCTGGATCCGGCACCACACCTGCAACACATCATCCACTCACACATTCATTCAGACACACCCACAGAGGCCTAGACCCACCCCTGGGTCGCAACACAACTTAAAAATGAACGTTTCTCCTGTAACGTTCTGATAATAATTTCTGTGAGATATTTCAGCTTAGATTGTGATTTCATTTACTTTCATTTCTTTCACTTCATTGCATACAACATGTTGTGCGCAATGAAAGCTGCGCTAAGCTGAAATATCTCAGAAATTATTATCAGAACGTTACAGGAGAAATACAAGAATACTACAGGCATATTACTGCAACATTGCCAAAGTAACAAATATATCAAAATTATCCATCAATGATAGAGAAATTCAACTTACATTCTTCATGAACGCATACAGGCTGTTACTCTGTCAGGTGGAGAGTCAAACTGACTCCTATGGAGAACATGTGGGATAAGGCCCCTCTATAGGTGACTGAACTATGCCTGAGTAAAAAAGAAAACAACCAATTAAAGGAACAGTACCACTGGTAGCCTCCAGGGGGCACTGAAAGATACTGCAGTGACCTAGTCACACTTTCATACAGCTGCCCCCAAATTTAGGATAAATTTGTCTATGAGAAATGGCGACTAATCGGGGGCGTTACTTGTAGCTTCCGGGAGGGAAGGAAGCTCAACAAGATGTGTGACAGGCCGAGTGTAGGTTCGGTCTCTCGTCCTCACGTCTGCCACTCAAATTCGTCCATCGCTGCCAGGGTAGACTCGATCGACCTTACCAACTGGCCACAGAGCCCTGGGCAGTTGGGGGTCTACAATCATCACGGTGCTGTCAACCGCCAGGGTTGGAGTGTCCTTCTGCCATCTCTGCCTGGATTGTAGGGATGGCAGGTAGTCCTTTGTGAACTGAGCCCAGAATTGGTCAGCGAGGACCTGAGAAGAGGATGTCCAGGAGGTGGCGTGCAGCATCGGTATTCGGGAACCTCTGTAAGCAATTATCAACATAGAAACACTTCTCTACTGAGAAGCGGACGTCCTCGTCTGGTCGACTGTTATCCATGACATGTTTCTGTACCACATAGGTAGCACAACATGGGCTGCAAATTGTCCTGAAAGGGACTACCTGCCACTCATATGTGCTTGGGGGCTGTTCCTTTTTGAGGTCTCGCCAGAGGACACGCAGGAGGGGTCGGTCCTCTGGCAACAGGTGGACCTGGTGAAACATCCCCTTGATGTCACCACTGATGCCAATGGGATGCTCCCGGAACCGTAACAGGACCCCAAAGAGGGAGGAGCTTAAGGTAGGTCCGGGAAGCAATAGTGCATTCAAACACTGGCCCTTCCACTGGAATGAACAGTCGAATACCACACGATTCTTACCATTATGCTGTACCATGTGATGTGGAATGTACCATGTCTCTTTGACGTCTTCTTCAGACCCTGGTGGTAACTTGCAGGCATAACCAGAGGTTTCTAGCCTGTGAATCTCGGCGATGTAAGCAGCAGCCTGCTCAGGGTTCTTGGCTAGTTTGGCTTCGGTACTGTGGA
Organism: Pagrus pagrus; assembly: GCF_965226575.1. Classification (NCBI taxonomy): domain Eukaryota; kingdom Metazoa; phylum Chordata; class Actinopteri; order Spariformes; family Sparidae; genus Pagrus; species Pagrus pagrus. The sequence goes on from NC_140195.1 coordinate 32,728,312, forward strand.
GCCTTGCCATTACCGCTTCTTTAGGGGCCTTCAGGAGGGGACCATTCTTTACACGAAGCAGAGGGGTAGCATAACGGGCTACTCCATCCACTGTCACCCTGCCACAACCTCTCTACATTGTGCAACAACTCAGTGGAGGGAGAACTAAAACTTAGGTGGTAGCAGTGCGTCGTGGCTTGGTTGTCTCCTATATCACGAGCTGGGCCTTGCAGAGTCCATCCCAGTCTTGTCTTAATCGTGCAGGACCGCCTGGAGGCCCTCTGCGAATGGCCTCAACAGGAGTGATAAGGTGAGTATTGTCAGCCCCAATAAGGAGAAGAGGCTGAGCGCTCTCAAGGTGTTGGAGAGGGAGACCGAGGTGTCTATATCTCTTCTGAAGAGCAGCGATTGGGTGAGAATGATGAGACAAAGTCATTCCATTTGCAGTGAAAGCATTGTTTACCCGATACTTCTGGCGGGGTTTCTGGGCCGAAGAGATCTGGAAGGACGCGGAGGATCCAGGTAGGACGGAAACATCCTGGACAGTTCTTAGTTTCAGCTCTTCGTGCTCTCCCTGGAGTTTGAGCTTGTTAGTAGCTGCTGGAAGGAGGATGGACCTCTCCGATCCATCATCCAAGACCGCATATGTCTCAAGTGACTGATCTTCATTGTACAGGATGACCTTACTGATCTTTAGAAGAACACGACCACCAGTGGTTGCTCTGTCTAGATAGTACAGTCTAGTAGCAGCTTCATCTTGTGGAGAGGTCATAGCAGAAGACTGCGCTAGTTCGGAGGTAGGTGCCGCATTGGACGCTGGTGAGGTGGTCCTCTTTTGGCATTGGTTGACCTCATGTAGGGCTCTGAGGTGCTTACCGTTGCAGAGTGAGCAGGTCTTCTTCAAGTCACATTGTGCTGCTTGATGAGATCTGCAGCACCTCCAGCAACGGTTGTTGGCCTTAATCCACTGCACCACTTGCTCCTTTGTGAGTTTCTGAAACTCACTGCACTGAGTTAGGAAGTGATCTGTCTTCTGACAGTAAGGGCAGTAACATTTACGAAGCGGCTTGGGATCTACGTTGGAGTCTGCACTAAACTCGGACTTGGCCTCGGTAGGTTTCTCCTCCCTACCTTGTAACACAGTAGTAGGACTACCTGTGGACTTGGGGTTTCTGGGTCTATCTCTCTGGCTGGGCATTGGGCGCTCTCTTCTTGGTTCACATCGGACCTCCTGTTGCAGCCAGGTGGAGAAATCAAGAAGGTTATAAGACAAGGCTCGCGGCTTTAGCATCATAATGTACCTCTTGAATTGGCGGTAGTGTTCAGCAGGGAGTTTCTCAAGTAAGCGTTCAACATGTGACCCACAAGCGAGCTCAGCGGCACCTTCCTGGCCGAGCGTTTGCAGCAGTCCAACTAGGGAATGCACCCGGAGAGCGAAGTTATCGAAGGCAACACCATCTCCATGGCGAATGTTGGGTAGATCCATGATAGCCTTGATCTCTTTCTGGGCTAGCTGCCGAGGCTGTCCATATCTCTCATCGAGTGCTTGCATTGCACAGGTGAAAGGATTTGGGGCATTGGAGTATGCTAGAGCCAGGCGTCGGGCAGCATCTACTTTTAGATGATCTAGCAGCAGATGGTACTTGTAGTGCTCTGATTCATCTGGGTGTATCAAATTTGCCAAGGCCATCTTCAGCCTCATGTACTGGGTCTCATCTTCCGGAGGGCGCATTATTCGGAGGGCGCTGCTCTGTGGCGACCGCAGTGAGTGTGACATAGCGTGATCGATGCGTCTTTGTTTTGTTTCGTGTTAAATCAAATCAAATCAAATCAAATTTTATTTGTATAGCCCAAATTCACAAATCACAGTTTGCCTCAGAGGGCTTTACAATCTGTACAGAGACGACACCCTCTATCCTTCGACCCTCGATTCGAGTGAGGAAAAACTTGCCCCAAAAAAAGGCCCTTTTAACAGGGAAAAAAAATGCGGAAGAAACCTCAGGGAGAGCCACAGAGGAGGGATCCCTCTCCCAGGACGGACAGACGTGCAATAGATGTCGCATGTACAGAGCAGATCAACGAGATCACAATGTATTCGATTATAAGCGATGGTTGACAAGAGTGAAAGTACATAAAGATGTATTACAGCAATAATGATGAAATGCACATGGAAATGTGATTACTAGTGATAACAGTAGTAGTGATTAATGGTAAGGATGGTATGTAGTAATGCAGTACGATAATAGTAGTGTAACGTATGTGGTAAGTGTACTTCTTCACTGTTCTTGTTTTTACAATCGTTGCACTTCGATACTAACACTAGCCAACCATGGCTCCATCGGCATGGATTATTGTACTTGTTTTGCTGGCCTTGAGCGCATTTTTTTCCTATGGACTGACGTGGGCAGCGTCACCACGCGCATTCAGTACACAAGAGACTTTCTCATACAGTGCAATCCTAAGCCACTGAATTTAACCTCACTGCCAAGTCGCCATCAAATGACCCGCTCTCACCATACACAACGCAAACGTAAACGTGGAAAAAAGGGGGAGATTCGACAGAGGCTAAAAAGAACGAAAACACGACTACCCTTGCCCACCTGTCTGCTAATCAATGCTCAGTCTCTGAGAAGGAAGACAGATGAACTCACGGCAAACGTAAGGTACCTACATGAATACCAGGGCGCTTGTGTGTTGGCGATCACAGAGACGTGGCTGGACAGTAACACCCCTTCCAGCGAGGTGGAGCCGGACGGCTTCACTGCCCACAGAATGGACCACGATCCAGGGATCACCGGCAAGTCGCGTGGTGGAGGAGTGAGCCTTCTCATTCGAGACAACTGGTGCCGGAGTGAGTCAGTTGTTGTGCGGGAGTGGCTTTGCACTCCCGACATTGAGCTGCTCTGTGTGTCACTCCGTCCCTTTTACCTCCCACGTGAATTCCCGCAGTTACTTTTCACAGTGGTTTATATTCATCCCCAAGCGAACATTGCCAAAGCATCAGAGACAATATTTCACCTCTCACTAAAACTTGAATCTCTATCCCCCGATGCTCCCAAATTTTTCTTGGGTGATTTCAATAACTGCTCATTGAGGAAAACTCTGCGCACTTACTACCAATACGTGAGTTGCCACACTAGACAAAATAAGACTCTGGACTTGTGTTATGGCAACATTAAAGGTGCATACTCTGCTTCTTCCCTGCCTCCTCTGGGGGCATCGGATCATAATGTGGTGCATCTCCGGCCTGTATACCAACGGCTTCTGGAGAGGAGAAAACCCCAGATAAGGACTGTTAAGCTCTGGAATGAAGACAGCATTATGGCACTCCAAGGGTGCCTTGACTGTACCGTATGGGAGGTTTTTAAATGTCTGGACTTAAATGAACAGGTGGAGGCGATATCAGATTATATCATGTTTTGTGTGGACTCAGTATTGCCTACCAAGACGGTTAAAATATATCCCAACAATAAACACTGGGTATCTAAAAAGTTAAAATCCCTTTTAAATATAAAGAAACTGGCCCATATCCATAAGGATGGAATTGCTAAGAGAGATATACAAAGAGAAATTAAAAGACAGATTAAGATAGACAAGAATATATACAAGCAGAAGGTAGAGCAAAACATGGCCCTGGGTAACTCTAGACAAGCATGACCAATGCCCCTTATAAAGGGAAGGGGAAAAAGAACATAGCTCTTAAGGGTGGGGATGGCCAGGATATGGCAAATAACCTAAAGCAGGGGTTCTCAACCTTTTGCAAGCTGGGCCCCCCCAAAGCTGGTTCATTGCAGTGATTTTTTTTCCCCCTCTCATCCTACTTGCGCCCCCCTGGCTCGATTCATTTGCAGCCTGGACGCGGAGTGGTGTGTGTCTCCTCTCTGCTCTGACTGCAGGCTGGGACTGCTGCGCGAGGTTACTGAGAGATTGACCGCCTGTGAGTGCTTTTGAACGGGGGAGGGACTCACGGCAGCACCCGCTGCTCGTTGAGCACAGTGACCCTCATTTATCAAACGAACGTACGGCAGAAAACCGTGCATACGACCATTTCCGCGGAAACTACGAACAGATCTCACGTCAGGTCTGAGCTCGTGTACGCAAATCTGAGTCTGTGGATTTGCGGTGCAGCACAGCAAAATCTGGCGGAGTCTGAAAATAATTAACTAACCTCAGCTGTCATTAAGCACAAGCAGCCACATATTCAGAACAGAACGGATTCTTAAAAGGAATAAATTTAAAAAAAATGTAAAGACCACTTTTTTAAAATAAATAAATAAAACAATATGATAGGCTAAGCCTAACATGACAACTAATTAACGAAACACCTAATAACTCCGCTACAGAGCAGGAACGCAGATTCAATAGTGCGCGCACGCACACGGGTCACAGTGGAGCTGCTTCGGTTCGCTGAAGGGCAGGTGGCTCTGTCTCGGACCTGCAGGGGGAACGCTGCTGTAAAGCACAGAGAAAGTGTGCGATATTATTTTGACCTGTTAAGTTTTGTACAACGTCGCATTAGTGAATGGAGAGCTTTTGATGTGCCAGAGCAGCCAGATGAGCCAATGCCCATGGAGCCGCGGGCAGCACAGCCTCCACAGGGGGCTATACGGAGGAGACAGGACCTCATTCATCGCTTTAAACACATAAAGTATACTTTAAACTCTTGCAAATGCTATTTAATCAGTAACGTGAAGTATTGTAGGTGGAATTGGCTAAAGGCATACTAAACACAGACAATGGACAACATTTAGTCATTTTAACATTTTATTAAGGCTTATTTAGAGTTTCATTGATTTTAATGAGTTATTTATTGTCTCAAATGCGCCGACAACCGAGGCCAATAAACTGCATATTTCTATGTGTCTGTCCAGGACCTCTGCCGTGATGATGTCTGGTCTGGGCGCAGCACCGGGGGCAGAGGGCATGCGCTCTGGGGAGGAGACCTGGCCGACATGATGCTGGTGCCTGGCTCTGAAACATTAAAAATACAATAAAAATGTTTACCAATGGAACATGTGTAAGCCTAATTATTTGTGAGAAATGTGTACAGTCAGAGTTTGATAGATTTTACAATGCAAGCAAAAGGGTGGTTGTTAGTTACCATTCTGCTGTGGCTCTGACGCCAGTGCGTCTGTGTCACCTCAGCCGGAGTCCGTTCCGCTGTTGACTGCCTCCGTTATTATCTTCCACACAGCGTTTATATGAGCTCCTTTAATTCCATTTTTCAGACTGCCAAAAAGCACATCTTTGTTTTGCTCCACCTCGGATGTCAGGATGCCGATCTCCATCTCGGAAAAGTTAATCTTGTGTTCCAGCCTCCGCATTTATCATGGCCCGCTCATTCCTAATCAGGGCCAGTGACTGCAGAGCAATACCTGCTTTAAAGTCAGTGTCTCCAAACACCACAAAAGTCTCCAAGAACACCAGTTAAAGTCGCTAGATTTATCGCTTGTGGCGTTTGACAAAACATTTCGACATGGAGGGTGATTTTCGTGATTTCTTTTTTTCAGATTATTTTTTTTAATTTAATTTTTTTTTTTTTTCTCCCATCCTGTAGCGTACTTGCGCCCCCCCGGGAGAGTGTCCGCGCCCCCCCGGTTGAGAACCACTGACCTAAAGGCTTTCTTTTCTCGTTTTGAAAATGGGGGTGGGAATAACTCAGTCTATCATCATCTCACAGAGAGAAGTGTGTGCAAGTGTTTTCAAGAGAGTTAACACACGCAAGAGAGTTAACACACGCAAGAGCCCCGGCCCTGATAACATCTGCGGCAAAGTGTTAAAATACTGTGCTGAACAACTGGCCCCAGTTTTCACAGAGATTTTTCAGTCCTCTCTGGATCAGTGCACTGTTCCACTTCTATGGAAGACATCCACTATTATTCCCATCCCCAAGATTCCCCAAGATTCCTTCACCGACTGAGCACAACCACTACCGCCCTATAGCATTGACTTCATTGGTAATGAAAAGCTTTGAAAGGATAGTGAAGAAACATATTTTATTCAGGACCCATCATCTATTAGACCCGCTGCAATTTGCATATCAGTCCAGCCAAGGACGAAATATTGATTTCAGAGGTGGGGGGGACACAAGTTGTTCTAGTTTTCTATTGCTACTTTTAAGTTTACTGTTCCCTTTTTTGGTTTGAATGGTTGTAAAGCATGTAGCAAAACATTATCACCCAATTCTGTGTTTCACCTTGTTAGTCAACTTCACTCCAACTCAGTACCACCAATTTTACACTTATTTTTGGAATATATGGTAAACAGACCTCATTTCTGCTCTTCCATCTTGTGCTCCTTTACTGCCTGAGCATCTACTCACCCCTGGCTGCTGCTGATCCAGCTAAGATAAACATGACAAAAGGTGGAATATCTATGAGCAACTTATAATTTAATTAATTACAATAATGACAACAAATATTGCCAAATAAACTAGTTTATGTCACTCCCTCCCTACTGTGAGTTCCTGACCGAGCTCATGAACTCACTGCTTAGTCGCTACTATTTCTTACCAATAAAATAATACATTCACACATTTACAGACTTTTTAGTACACCGGCCTCAATATAAAACTGTACCTGACCAGTTTGCTTCTTTCATCTGACAAAATATACAGATGCATCGTGTTTGAGCTTTGAAAGCTCTGATACAGATTATCATCACCCTAACATTTGTCACAATACTTAATCTCATGACTAACATATGTTTATTCTTTCAACCTCACCTGTGAGCCTCCAGCCTCTCTTCCTACATCTCCTCCAGCTTCTCCTCCTCTACCTCCTCCAGCCTCTTCTCCTCCATCTCCTCCAGCTTCTCCTCCTCTACCTCCTCCAGCCTCTTCTCCATCTCCCTCCTCCAGCCTCTCCTCCTGTATCTCCTTCTGCATCTCTACTATCCGTCACCTGACAAAAATATATCAATGCATGACATGAACAGTGGGACAATTTGGGGTGCAACAATCATCAATTTTCATGATACGGTTATAGAGGAAAAAACTTATTTTCACAATTATCATGAGTTTGGATGTATAAAATCACATTTGTAATCCGAGGTTTTATTGTATTTTTCCCTAAATCATTCATTGTTGGTGTTTTTTTTCAAACAGTTGCTGCCTTTCAACATAAAAATAATACATGAAAATAAGTGTATCTCTTTGGCATTAAATATAAGCTTTTTTAAAATCTTTGCATTGTTGAGGCTCTAAAGTTATTATAACAATAATGATAATAATAACAATAATATCAATTCATTTGATTTATCAGCACTTTCAATAGCCTACAACTCAAAGACACTTTACAAGATTATTGAGAGCTTTGTAATTGATGAGGAGGATCTTGAAGTGGATATGCTGCTTTATTGGGAGCCAGTTGCAGGATGGGTGTAACTTACACTTTGACTTCTAAAGAAGTCTCTTATGTCCACTTTTCTTTTTTTAGACATCCTGGCTGCGCCTAATTACCAAACACACATACACACACATGCACGCAGGCACAGATACACGCACACACGCACGCACGCACGCCTGCACGCACGCACACGGACACCGATTCAAACGTTAATGTAAATGAAACCTCTGATGTTACAATCCTTCTAGCTCACGTGACCCAGGCAGAACAAACGCCCAACTTACCGCGGCAGATTAATAAGGACTCCCAACTAGCAGACCAGTGTGCAAGCAAGATGGAGTGACAGCGGGGACGGCCAATCACACAAGAAACGGCAGAGCCAATTGAGGAGCTTGTGGGCGGTCTAAACTAAGGGAAACAGGCTTCAGCTTGAGCGGCCGTTTTCCGCTTGGTCCTAGTGCTTGGCGAGTCTCTGTTTACTATAGCGTAACATTATTTGGACGGTAAAAACTGCAGGGGACCACAACGGCCTTTTGAAAAAGTGCAGGGGACATGTCTCCTGTGTCCCCCCCCCCCCCAAATAACGTCCGTGAGTCCAGCATGGGGGTTGATGATGCTATTTTAACTTTGCTACATCTTGTCTACACACATCTGGAGGCACCAAAATCACGTCAAATTAATATTCTTTGACTTCTCGTCTGCGTTTAATACTATTCACCCTAAACTCCTGGCCCAGAGGCTGCATGACGAGTTTGAGCTGGATAGAGGCCTGATCCGCTGGCTCCTCGACTTCCTAAGCCAGAGAGTTCAACAGGTGAAGGTGGGTTCTTCTTTCTCTGACCAACTCATTACTAACATTGGCTCCCCCCAAGGGTGTGTGCTATCTCCCCTACTTTTTATTTTATACACCAACCGCTGCTCTAGCGCTCACCCTGGTAGGCATTTAATTAAGTTTTCTGACGATACAGCACTTGTCAGTCTCCTCCAGGGTCATGAGCAGGACCATGGCCCAGTCCTGCATGAGCTCCTGGACTGGTGTGAAAAATCTCATCTCCTGCTGAACACCTCAAAGACTAAGGAGATGACCATTGACTCTAGGAGAGACAAAAAATCTCATCCAACAATTATTCAGGGGCAGGCTATACAGTCTGTCCATGAGTACAAATACTTGGGGGTGGTTTTAGACAATAAATTAAAGTGGGAGCAGTATACAGAACATATTGAAAAGAAAGGACAGCGAAGGCTTTACTTTTTGAAAAAGCTGGTTTCGTTTGATGTGGATTGTAAAATGGCCAAGATGTTCTACACCGCTTATGTGGAGAGCATCTTGACCTTCTGCATAATCTGCTGGTTTGGCAGCGCAGCAGTAGCACAGAAGAGCAGACTTAGGAAAATTGTGACCACTGCTGGCAAGCTTTTGGGTACCAATCTGAACAGTCTAGAACACATCTATAGAGAGAGAGCATTGAGTAAAGCAGACAAAATCTTAGATAACACGAGACATCCACTTTTCACCACCTTTGAACTGCTACCCTCAGGGGGCAGGTTTCGATACCCAGCCCTCTCCAAAAATAGAACAAAACGGTCTTTTATCCCGCAATCTATCAACTTTTTAAACCAACACGAACTCTGTACTTTTTTGCGTATATGTGTGGTAATTAAAGTTATTTTGTATATAAAAAAAATTGTCAAAACTTATGAATTTTGAATATTTATTTCTCAATAACATCAACTCCAACATAAAACTTAAGAGAACTTGAGAAAAATGTGTGTGGGGGGGGAAAGTAAATAACTTAAAAATAAATAGTCCTGTCACAGCCCTGTGACACTCCTCGGCTCTGTGGCGAGGCAAAGCAGTCTCCTTAGCCTTTGTGAATGGAGTCACCGTTGCAGCTCTCACTGTAACTGAGGGGCGGGTAGAGTATAGGGCAGACGGACCTGTAGATCAACATAAGAGTGTAACATTACGTTACGTGGAACTGAGCCGATTATAACAACAAATGCTAATCAAATTGCAAAGTCACTTTAGCTCATTATTTAGCCTACCTGGAGCCGACGAACTTGATGATGATGCCTCACTAATTGAGTCGTAATCCTAGGCGTCGTCATCGATTTTTGACGGCGGATCTTCTCCCGCGATGCTGGCTGCAGGTGATGAGCCGCCTGCTGCTACGGTGCCTGCTGTGGGAGTCGTAGTGGCCTGCATTTTAAAGCTCTCGAAAATGGTGCACTCGTGCGCCTTTTGGAATATTTTGTGTTTGACCAAGTGCTTTCTCAGGTTTGTCGTATTGCCATGGCTGGCCTTGCACTTGGCATCACAAATATTGAGGCGTGCATAGTCTACATCAATCTTTGAGAAATGGAGCCACACCTGCGAGCGCTTTCGGTCCGCCATGCTGCTCACTGTGATCATCAAGCCACCACTGACGTAATTACGCTCTTCTGCGTCCACTGCCGTCGCCGCGACTTCCGCTCTAACTGACGCCCGTGAAGGTGCGTTCAGGTACCGAAATGTGGTACCGATTGACTTCACATGAATCAATACTCGGTACTTCGGGGGGAATTCGGTCGGTACCAATAAAATCTATCTATCTATCTATCTATCTATCTATCTATCTATCTATCTTCCTTTGTCAGGTTAGGAAAGGAGGGACCCTCTATTTTCCCATATCTGTAAGGTCTGGCAGGTGGGTATGAATAGACAGCTGGAGAGGGGCCGATATCAGACCGTTGTGGCTGGCTATACAGATCAGCAGCATGAGGCGGAGGGGGAGGATAGTGCCACATTGGTACTGAATGACTATAGAGCTGTTGAGCTGGCTCGTAAGGGGTGGGTGGAGGAGGCCCCTGAGGAGATAGAGACACATAGTGGGAGCTACACCTTGACGATATGGATCGGTGAACTGGAGGCGGAGAGCTGAAACCAAGGAGGTGTTCAAATCGGCGATTCAAATCATCTACAGGCGGACTGTCATAGGGAGGTTCAGGGGGTAAAGACTGCAGTGGAGCGTTCAAGGCTGCGCGGCTAGGATATACAGGGGGGACACCAATGACTGATGGGTTGCGCTGTTCTCGTACTCGATGCTGTGTGGCAACGTTAGGAGCTGCTGGTAGGTAAGGTTGCAGTCCATCACTCTGAGGTGCTGGTGTACTCGTTGAGACCGTAGGTCCAAGGTGAAGGGGGGTAGCTGAACTCATTAGCGTGTTCTGTTGCTCCATCTGTTTTCTTGCAGTTTCGGCCAGCATCTGATTTGTATCACTCTGCCGTTTTACAGTCTCTAGTAAAGATTTAATCAGGTCATCCTTACTATCGTCCCTGGAGGAGCTTGAATGAGCAGGACCGGGAGGGAAAGTGGCATGGACGCTGGAGCAGGTAGAATACATGATGTCTTCTTCTCGTGAGCCTGACCTGGTTTGCCCAATCGGGGGATAGGTCAAGTAGTCATCCAAATAAACTGGCCGAATAGACTTCCGCTGGGAACGTCTAGGAGATGCTGGGGCTGATACTGAAGCCATGATCCACAGGAAATAGTCAAAATCCGGCTTGAAGGACCATGTGAAGGACTTTGAAGGATGAGGTAGGTGGCTGGATCAGGATTGAGGAGTTTTACTATCTACTGTGGGGTGTCGATAAGGACACGGTAGGCAGGTATACGTTTACCAACGTTTATTCAGGTTCCCGTGCACCTGGACAGTAATACATTACAACGATGGGCTTCAGAAAAGTCGTTAAACAAGGAATGATAATTAAAGAGCTGACAGAACTGAGTAAATGGGGCTTCCGGTTAGTAAGGGCTGAGGATGGTCATGCAATCGTGAGCTCCACTAGCTAGCCTCTCAGTTACTTTAATATTGGACTGTTTTCACCTGATACCTCGACCATCCAAACTAAGAGAGATCTAACAGATCAGGTACTTGCATGGCACAGTACAAACTTCGTTGGAGAAAGGCACTTTCACTAGAAAATCTCGATGGGGCCGAACAATCTCTTTCGATAATGGCGACCGAAAAAAAGAAAAAAACCTCTCGCTCGAAACCATGATGATGGCGATAATGGGTCAGCACTTACCAAGTAATCACACACAAACATGGATAATCATCTAAACTGTATATCATGGAATGTGAAGGGAATTAACACACCCATAAAGAGGAAATAAATTCTTACTTATTTAAAGAAACTATCCACAAGTATCGCATTCATTCTGGAGACACACCTCACCGACGTGGAACATCTGAAACTTAGGAGGGACTGGGTCGGTCATGTCTTTTTTTCTTCATTCACATCTAATGCTAGAGGAGTCGCTGTGCTTATAAACAAGAATATAAAGCTCAAATTGAACTCAGTTGAAAAAGACAAGACTGGAAGATTCTTGCTCATTGACTGTGTTTTGAATACAAATAGGGTGACATTAGTAAATATATACGGCCCCAATCATGATGATCCTTTTTTTTTAATGAACTACTCCTAGGGATTGCTGCAGCTCAGGGACACTGCCTTATTGGTGGCGATTTTAACTTGGTCTTTAATCCAACTATGGACCGTTCCTTGCCTAAATCACCCATGCCATCAAAGGCAGCCGTGATTTTGAACCATGGCATGAAAGAGTTGGGGCTATGTTATGTGCACTCTCAATCCTAATGAGAAAGATTTCTCCTTTTTCTCTAACGTTCATAAATTTTATTCCAGAATAAATATGTTTTTAGCCCCCCCAACAGATAATCAGCAGGATAAGGGATTGTACATATCTAGCTGCTGCACTTTCAGATCATAATCCCATCAAGATGACCTTGTTAATTGATTCGGTACAGCCATCCCCGCAAAAGATGGAGATTTTAAACATTTATGCTGAAAGACTCAGAATTCATAACATATATGAACACTCAAATTGATCTGTTCCTCGAAACCAACGTGAACTCTGCCTCCAATGCAATTATATGGGACGCCCTTAAAGGAATAGTTCACTCTAGAACGAAATTCAGTCATTATCGACTCACCCTCACACTGATGAGTCCAGTATAGTTTCTTATTCCTCAAAGTGCAGCTGGAGACCTGCGGGGTACCCTGCAGCAGCAATAATCCATATAACGAGCATAAATGGCGTCCCGAGACGAAAAGGTCTATAAAACTGCACAAAAACTTTGTTATATTCCTCCATACTGCTCGTCCGCTGCAATCCAAGTGTCCTGAAGTGGCAACATCCAGAGTTTACTTAAAACGATGTCATTTGGTACATTTTTCTAGCCTAAACAGTCACTATACTATATTTGCCTTGAGGCACGCGAGTCTCCCTCACAGCGGTTTGCACTACGGAAGCAGCGCCAGACAAGATCAATGAGACTCGCGATAGATACACACCGGTATTTACATCCAGCTGTGAGTTTCAAAGTTTCAAATCACTAGTGCAGGCAGATCCCTCTTGTGTTTGTGTGTTGCTCGGTCGCTCACAGCTGGATGTAAATACTAGGGCCCGACCGATTTATCGGCGAGCCGATTAAATCGGCCGATTATAGCCCGTTTGAGACTAATCGGTAATCGGCCAAAACTCGCCGATTGTCGCTGATATTTTCAGAAATAAAATGCAGGGAATAAGACTTGGTTTTACTTTGAAAATGTTCCCCCATTTGAAAAGATCCCCCGACATTAGGCTATTTATCCTGTAGAGGGCGCACCGACCTCATGACAAACTCCGCTGCCTGCTCCAGATCAGTCTGGAGCAGGCAGTGGCAGGGATGCACGGAGGAGAGTGGTCCGCTTCAACGGTAAATAAACAAGTTTGTGAAATAAACAAGTCAACAAGTTTCAAGTCAACCCACTTCACGATGTTCCCCGCTGTGTTGGTCTCGATCACGCCGAGTTAACGTTTAAGCACTATGTAATATGCAAGCTAAAGTTAGAATTAGCCATCTGCTATTAGCCTTGCTACACACATTAGCCGTGCCAGTAACGGTAGAATAAACATAACAGTACACATTACGTAATCGACTAGCTACTTCTCTCACTGAGGCAGCTGCATGTCTCCAGATAAGACCGGAGCAAAATGAGTAACGTGAGTTAAGACGGGGAGGCACCGACCGGCGGAGGTGGGGGGGGGGGCAAGTAGGCGAGTAGTTGAAAATGCTTTTCTGGTCCGAGTTTGATTCATGATAAATCCGTGGTATATTACCGAGATGATCAGTCGGTCTTCCTGTCGGCGTGAAGAGCAGTAGCTAATGGTGCCTTGGTGTAGGCCTAATGTTGAATGGTTGTCATGTTAATATGCTGCTTGACTCAGCAATAAAAAGGATTTGAAATTATTTTTCTGCCTTTAATGTTACGGCTAAACGGGGGTTGGACCCGGAAGCACAGACTGGCAGGCGTAGATGTAGGAGCGGAACAAAGTTTATTTAAACAAAAGGTGTCCACAAATAAAACGAGTGGTGGCTGCAAGGCAGCGGGGAAAATCCAGGTAGAACAAAAACACTCAGGCACATAGGCAACCAACTCAGGAATGCAGGCGACGAGGCGGCAAGGAAAGCGAAACTGAAAAAACACGAGAGAGAAAAAACACACGTTAAAGTACACGGTGGAAGTACGAGCAGCACACTGAATAAACTAATAATTAGGAGGGTAAGCTCTATCGACAAGATGGAATTATCTGGCAGAGGAGTAGAGCGAAGACCAGAGGCTTTATGGAGGTGGTGATGAACTGAGTGACAGCAGGTGTGCCTCGTCAGCCCCACCTGCCTGGCCCTGCAAGGGAGACAGAAGAGGCGGAGAAAAACAGACAGTGCAGAAACACAACCCTCACAGTACCCCCCCCTCAAGGGACGCCACCTGGCGGTCTACCAGGCTTCTCAGGGTACTGTGAGTAAAAGTCCCTTAGCAAACTAGGGTCCAAGATGAGAGAACGCTTGATCCAGGAACGCTCCTCTGGTCCATACCCCTCCCAATCCACAAGATACTGATAACCCCGGCCCCGCTTCCTCACATCCAGCAGCCGCCGGACCGTGAAGGCAGGGAGGTCATCGATGATCCGGGGGGGTGGGGGGGGTTCGGCTGGGGGGGACAGGGGGCTGGCGGACACCGGCTTAAGGAGGGAAACATGAAAGGACGGGTGCACCTTCAGGGCAGGTGGAAGCCTCAGTCTCACCACCATAGGATTTATCACCCGGTCGATCACATAGGGGCCGATGTACCTGGGAGCCAGTTTCCGGGATTCAGTCTGCAGGGGGAGATCCCGAGATGACAACCAAACCTTCTGCCCAGGCTGGTAGTTGGGTGCAGGGATCCGGTGGAGGTCTGCCAACCTCTTGTTCCGAGCCGCAGTGCGGGAGAGGGCTGCCCGAGCCTCACGCCAGACCCGGCGAGCGCGCCGGAGATGACCCTGCACCGAGGGCACAGCAGAGTCCGTCTCCTGCGATGGAAAAAGCGGAGGCTGGAAACCATTAGAGGCCATGAAGGGAGACATACCTGTGGCGGAGCAGACCAGGGAGTTGTGGGCGTATTCAATCCAGGGGAGGTGGGTGGACCAGGAGGCTGGGTGGCAAGTGGTGACACAACAGAGAGCCGTCTCCAAGTCCTGATTGGCCCGCTCCGTCTGACCGTTAGTTTGTGGATGGTATCCCGAGGAGAGGCTGGCCGATGCCCCCAGGGCCCGGCAAAAGGCTTGCCAAACCTGTGACGAAAACTGGGGTCCCCGGTCTGAAACAATGTCCTGAGGAATGCCATGCAGTCGGAACACATGTTGGATGAGCAGAGTGGCGGTCTCCAGGGCTGAGGGAAGCTTGGACAGGGGGACGAAGTGCACAGCCTTAGAGAATCTATCAACAATAGTTAGTATGGTGGTGTTACCTTCAGACGGAGGCAGGCCTGTGACGAAGTCCACTGCGATATGAGACCAAGGCCTGTGGGGAATGGGAAGGGGCCGAAGGAAGCCAGCTGGGGGGCGGTGAGAGGCCTTACTCCGGGCGCAGACGGAGCAGGCGGCGACGTACTCTCTGGTGTCAGCCGACATGGAGGGCCACCAGAAACGCTGTTGCAAGAGGGCTAGGGTGCGGTGAAAACCAGGGTGGCAAGCAACCTTGGAGGCGTGTCCCCACTGGAGTACTGGGGACCTGGCCGGCGGTGGCACAAACAGCCGCCCGGGTGGGCAGCCCTCCGGATCCGGGTGATCCCCTTGAGCCTCCTGGACCAACCTCTCGACCTCCCACCTGGCAGCTCCAACCACACATGATGACGGCAAGATGGTCTCCCCGCATGGCTCCTCCTCCAGAAAGTCAAACTGGCGAGACAAGGCATCCGGCTTGGTGTTCCTGGAGCCGGGCCGGTAGGTTAGGCTGAAGTTGAAGCGGCCCAGGAACAGAGCCCACCGGGCCTGGCGAGAGTTCAACCTGCGGGCAGAGCGGAGATAGGAGAGGTTCTTGTGATCGGTCCAGACTATGAAGGGAAAGGTGGCCCCCTCCAGCAAATGCCTCCACTCCTGGAGCGCTAGCACGACTGCCAGAAGCTCCCGATTCCCCACATCATAATTCCTCTCCGCCGGCGTGAGTCGGCGGGAGAAAAAGGCGCAGGGATGTAGCTTTCGGTCGGAGGCAGAATGCTGGGAGAGGACAGCTCCGACTCCTGTGTCCGAGGCGTCGACTTCCACCACGAACTGAGCCGCATGATCTGGGTGAGAGAGTACAGGAGCAGAGGAAAACAAGCACTTCAACCTGTCAAAAGCAGCGTCCGCTGCCGGGGACCACAAAAAGGGAGTCTTAGCTGAGGTTAACTTAGTTAGCGGGGAGGCGACACTACTGTAGTTTCTGATAAACCTCCGATAAAAATTAGCGAACCCCAGAAACCTCTGTAACTGCTTACGGGTTGTAGGAGTGGGCCAGTCGGCCACTGCCTGAACCTTGGCAGGGTCGGTCCTGATCTGGCCCTTCTCCACCACAAAACCAAGGAACTGAACAGATGACACATGAAATTCACATTTCTCAGCCTTGACATATAGTCTGTTCTCCAGGAGCCTCTGCAACACAAGTCTGACCTGCTGAACATGCTCTTCAAGAGACCGGGAAAAAATAAGAATGTCGTCCAGGTAAACAAACACAAACTTATTCAGCATGTCACGCAGGACATCATTAACAAGGGCTTGGAAAACAGCAGGTGCATTAGTAAGTCCGAATGGCATGACACAGTATTCAAAATGTCCTAGGGGTGTATTAAAAGCAGTCTTCCACTCGTCTCCCTCCCTAATTCGTACCAGATGGTACGCGTTCCTAAGGTCCAACTTAGTGAAGACAGTGGCCTCATGAAGGGAGCTGAAGGCGGAGTCAATGAGGGGAAGAGGGTACTTATTCCGTATGGTAATGTCATTTAGGCCCCTGTAATCAATACAGGGGTGCAGGGATTTGTCTTTTTTGTCCACAAAAAAGAAACCCGCCCCCACCGGAGAGGACGAAGGACGAATAAGGCCAGTTGCTAGGGAGTCTGTAATATATGTCTCCATGGCTATCTTTTCTGGTTTGGAGAGATTATACAGTTTGCTAGAAGGTAAGGGGGCACCAGGGAGTAAATCTATGCCACAGTCATAGGGCCTGTGAGGTGGCAAGGATTGGGCGCGGACTTTATTAAAAACCTCCTGGAGGTCGTGATACTGAACAGGGACACAGGTAAGGTCAACTGGTCTAGGTGGAGATGACAAAGACGAGACTATGGCAGGAATAGCTGAGTGAAGGCAGTGGGAGTGACAAAAAAGGCTCCAGTTGGTGACGGCAGAGGTGGGCCAGTCGATGTGGGGATTGTGTAGAATTAACCAGGGGAGACCTAACACTAGAGGGGCGGAAGGTGAGGTAATAATAAAAAAGGAAATGGATTCATGGTGGTTACCGGAGAGGAGCAGAGACAGGTGAGCGGTGCGGTGAGTGACGCGGCCTAACAGCCTCCCGTCGAGGGCAACAACGTCCTTAGCAGAAGGTAGGGGTTCTGAGGGCAGGTTAAACTGGGAGACAAGACCAGAGTCAATAAAATTGTCATCAGCACCAGAATCCACGAGAACTTGCAGAGGAAAGGACACTTGACACCAAGAAACAGTACCTTTAAGCTGGAGACGGCGAGGAGGGGATGAAGGGACGGAGGTATGGCTCATCAGTGCCCCTCCTGTGGCTGGTGAGCCCGCTCTTTTGGCAGGATAGGACACAGGGAAAGAAGGTGGCCAGCCTGACCACAGTAGCCGCACAGCCCGAGACGCCGTCGCCGTAGGCACTCGACCTGGGAGAGCCTCGTCCTACCCAGCTGCATGGGTTCCTCAGTGCTTGGGAGTGATGGCGCCGCGGCCAAGGAGCCACCGGGGACCGGTGGATCAGGAGCTGGAGGAGCAGGTGCAGGTGGCCGGACAGACCAGGTCCGAGAGGGGGGAAAGGGAGGACTAAACCTGGCTGCTTTCTCCCTGCGTCTCTCACGGAGGCGGTTGTCTAAGCGAGTAGCTAGGGAAATTAGCTCATCTAGAGATGATGTTTCGTCCCTCGCCGCTAACTCATCCTTGATCTCCTCACTTAAACCCCTACGAAAAGCCCCCTGCAGAGCTATCTGATCCCACCCACACTCAGCTGCAAGAATGCGAAAATCAATAGCATAGTGGGAGACCGGACTGGACCCCTGCTGTAAGGTAAGGAGCCGATTACCTGCCTCCCTGCCCTTTAAAGGGTGGTCAAAAATCTTCCTCATCTCCGCAGTAAATAAAGGAAAAGAGTTACACAGGGGTGAGTTGCTGTCTGACACCGCTAAAGCCCAGGCTGAAGCCTTATCTGACAAAAGGCTCATAATGAAAGCAATCTTAGCTCTGTCTGTATTGTAGGTTAGAGGCTGCTGATCAAAAACTAAGGAGCACTGATGGAGAAACTGGCTACAGGTCCCTAATTCACCTGAGTACCTGGCAGGTGTGGGAATGAAGGGCTCACGGGGATGGTTGGGTGGAGGGACCGGAGCGGAGACCGGAGCCGGAGCCGGAGGTGAAGCCGGAGCAGGAGCGGCGAGGAGGTGTGTGGCCATTTGGTCCAAACGAGCCTCGAATTGGGTGAATCCAGAAGAAAGGCGTTTAAGTGTGTCCGTAATCTGTTTGAGGGCCTCCTCGTGTTGCCCCATAAGGACTCCTTGGCTCACCAGAGCCTGTCGGAGCGCTGATATCTCTGCGGGGTCCATCTTTGGCCAGATAATTCTGTTACGGCTAAACGGGGGTTGGACCCGGAAGCACAGACTGGCAGGCGTAGATGTAGGAGCGGAACAAAGTTTATTTAAACAAAAGGTGTCCACAAATAAAACGAGTGGTGGCTGCAAGGCAGCGGGGAAAATCCAGGTAGAACAAAAACACTCAGGCACATAGGCAACCAACTCAGGAACGCAGGCGACGAGGCGGCAAGGAAAGCGAAACTGAAAAAACACGAGAGAGAAAAAACACATGTTAAAGTACACGGTGGAAGTACGAGCAGCACACTGAATAAACTAATACTTAGGAGGGTCAGCTCTACCGACGAGACGGAATTATCTGGCAGAGGAGTAGAGCGAAGACCAGAGGCTTTATGGAGGTGGTGATGAACTGAGTGACAGCAGGTGTGCCTCGTCAGCCCCACCTGCCCGGCCCTGCAAGGGAGACAGAAGAGGCGGAGAAAAACAGACAGTGCAGAAACACAACCCTCACATTTAATTCTTTGTAGAAGTGTCTGAAAGGCTCAAAAGCAGCCATTTGTTAAAAAAAAAGAGTAAATATGTAGATATATTACTTAAATTAATAAAAATTTTAAACTTTATAAAAAAAAATTAAAAAACGGCCGATAAATCGGTTATCAGATTTTTTCCCCCCTTATAATCGGTATAAAATCCATATGGGTCGGGCCCTAGTAAATACCGGTGAACCACTTGAACAGAAACTTGCCAATTTATGATAGACTACCGACTAAAAACAAGTGGGAGATAGACCTAGGGTGTAATTATGAAGATGTCGACTGGCAAAACATATTGGAAAGATCCCAAACGGAACTAATTTCGACTAAACATAGACAAATGCAATTTAAAATATTTTCCAGAACCTATCTCACCCCACACAGTAGGGCATTAACAGAAAAGCCGATTTGTCGACGCGTCGACGTCAGTGGCGCAAGTCGACGACCCCTGAGAGTGGTCAACAAGTCATGTTTTTTTTTTTTTTTGGGCCGTGAACAGTGACAACGAATTTGTCTTCAAAATAAGAGCTTTACATTGCACCCCATTGGATTTTAGAACTGGGTTCTTAGCGGGGGGCTTTTAATTTGAAAGTAGCGACCGTTCGTAGCTTGCCGCTACACAACAAGCTGACAGCAGCTACTAGCTGTTTGGTTGTGTCCGCTAGCTGTCAGCTACAGGGACCGAGGAGACGCTAGCATCTCCCGGATCTCAGCGGCTTTCCAGTTGCTCATCTTGACGTCCGCGGATGAAGTGATGGACTGATTGCTGTGATCAGCTGTTTCCTGGTTTTAAAACTCTCCGGCTGTGGGCCAGACACACATCCCATGTATGGAGGTGTTCCTCCGCTGTGTCAATGTGATGACGTCATCAAACGACGTGTCGACTCGACTTTGACTTTATTGACAGATAAGTCGACTTGAAAAAATCTGAAGTCATTAATGCCCTACCACACAGACTTCATAAGATCAACAGGAATGTCTCTGCCATGTGCCAAAGGTGGAAGGTGAATTACTCCATATGCTCTGGACTTGTCCCTATCTAGAAGACTTTTGGAAGTTCGCTATAGCCACTGTTTCAGATGTTATAGAGACAAAATTCCAAGAGATCAGAAAATTTGGCTTTTGGGAGATGTCAACATGCTTAAGGTAACTAAACATAAGAAATATTTTGTGTGGTTAGCCAGCACGGCGGGGGAAAAAATTATACTGGTGAACTGGAAATCAGAAAACCCACCCTCACAAAAGCACTGGCTGAACGAACTTTCATCATACTGCACTAGAGAAAATTCTGTACAATGTCAGGAGAAAACCTGAAACACATAATAAAATATGGGGCTTATTTTTGGCACTTCTCCCTTCAATTAACCCTCTCAGTTAAGTATGCATATCTACTTCTTGTATCTGTCTCTTATTTTGGCTTTTTCTTTATCTCTAATAAGGACCGAGTGTGGTGAAATGTACCAATCAATGGCCGGGGTGGGGGGTTGGGTGTTTAAATTGGAAGAGTGAAGTTACTTTGTTATGTGTTTTTGTATTTTTTGTATTTTTGTATTTTTTATTTTATTTACTTATTTCTTATTTTTTTCTCTTTTCTTTTTCTCTTCGTCTTTGTCATTTTATCTTTTACACTGTATAAAAAATGGCCAATGTACCTTGTGCATGGTCAATAAATAAATCTTTAAAAAAAAAAAAGAACTGAATAAATCACTATCCGACTCAATACTCACTGCTGCGGTTAAAGAATGAAAAGTAAACCAGGAAAATACTCCATCATTTATGTCGAAATGTAACTGGTCGTTTGATAAGACTGTATACACCAATCAGCCACAACATTAAAACCACTGACAGGTGACGTGAATTAGGGCTGGGCGATAAAACGATTTCAATCATTTTCATTTTAAAATTTTCCACGAGAACGATGATAAATTTATGACATTTATTTTCAATAGTTATTTTTTAGTCAGTTTTCCTTTACCTAGAAAACACTACATCAACAGCCAATCACACAGCAGAGAAACAAATGCATGTGGTTGATACATGTTTCCAGCCCCTCCCACTCACAACAACTCAGAATGACGGTGACCATCTGTGTGTCTAGCCGACACAAGAAAATGAGCAGTTCCGACTAGCGAAACTGAGTGCGAGGAAACTGCGAAAGACGAAGAAATTGTACTGAAGAAAGGTCATACCATCCATCCATCCATCCATTTTCTTCCGCTTATCCGGGGCCGGGACGGGGGGCAGCTGTCTGAGCAGGGACACCCAGACTTCCCTCTCCCCAGACACTTCCTCCAGCTCCTCCGGGAGGATCCCAAGGCGTTCCCGGGCCAGCCGGGTGACATAGTCACTCCAGTGTGTCCTGGGACTTCCTCGGGGTCTCCTCCCCCCGGTGGGGCATGCCTGGAACACCTCCCGAGGGAGGCATCCAGGGGGCATCCGATACAGATGCCCGAGCCACCTCAGCTGGCTCCTCTCGATGTGGAGGAGCAGCGGCTCTACTCCGAGCTCCTCCCGCGTGGCGGAGCTCCTCACCCTATCTCTAAGGGAGCGCCCCGCCACCCTGCGAAGGAAACTCATTTCGGCCGCTTGTATCCGGGATCTTATTCTTTCGGTCACGACCCAAAGTTCGTGACCATAGGTGAGGGTAGGAACGTAGATTGACCGGTAAATCGAGAGGCTCAGCTCTCTCTACACCACGACAGACTGATACAACAATCGCATTACTGCGGCCGCCGCACCGATCCGCCTGTCAATCTCACACTCCATCCTTCCCTCACTCGTGAACAAGACCCCAAGATACTTGAACTCCTCCACTTGAGGCAGGAACTCTCCCCCAACCCGGAGGGAGCAAGCCACCTTTTTCGGGTCGAGAACCATGGCCTCGGACTTGGAGGTGCTGATTCTCATCCCAGCTGCTTCACACTCGGCTGCAAACCACCCCAGGACATGCTGGAGGTCCCGGCTCGAAGGAGCCAACAAGACAACATCGTCCGCAAAAAGCAGGGATGAAATCCTGTGGCTCCCGAACCAGATCCCCTCCGGCCCATGACTGTGCCTAGAAATTCTGTCCATAAAAATAACGAACAGAACCGGTGACAAAGGGCAGCCCTGCCAGAGTCCAACATGCACTGGAAACAGGTCTGACTTACTGCCGGCAATGTGAACCAGACTCCTGCTCCGGTCGTACGGGGACCGTACAGCCCTTAGCAGAGGGCCCCCGACCCCGTACTCCCGAAGCACCTCCCACAGAATGCCACGAGGGACACGGTCGAATGCCTTCTCCAAGTCCACAAAACACATGTGGACTGGTTGGGCAAACTCCCATGAACCCTCGAGCACCCTGCGGAGGGTATAGAGCTGGTCCAGTGTTCCACGGCCAGGACAAAAACCGCATTGTTCCTCCTGAAACTGAGGTTCGACTATCGGCCGAATTCTCCTCTCCAGTACCCTGGAATAGACTTTACCAGGGAGGCTGAGGAGTGTGATCCCCCGATAGTTGGAACACACCCTCCGGTCCCCCTTTTTGAATAGAGGGACTACCACCCCGGTCTGCCAGTCCAGAGGCACTGTCCCCGACTGCCACGCGATGTTGCAGAGACGTGTCAGCCAAGACAGCCCCACAACATCCATTCCCAGACCCGAACCTTTGCTTCCGCGACCGCCCGCGCTGCAGCACGCTTGGCCTGCCGGTACCCATCAGCTGCCTCAGGAGTCCCCCGAGCCAACCAGACTCGATAGGACTCCTTCTTCAGCTTGACAGCATCCCTTACTTTTGGTGTCCACCACCAAGTTCGGGGATTGCCGCCACGACAGGCATCGGAGACCTTACGGCCACAGCTTCGAGAACAAAGTCCATTCGGACTCAATGTCCCCAGCCTCCCTCGGGATCTGGTCAAAGCTCTCCCGGAATAGGGAGTTGAAGACCTCCCCGACAGAGGGTTCCACCAGACGTTCCCAGCAGACCCTCACAATACGTTTAGGTCTGCCAAGTCTGTCTAGCTTCCTCCCCTGCCAGCGGATACAAACTCACCACCAGGTGGTGATCAGTTGACAGCTCAGCCCCTCTCTTCACCCGAGTGTCCAAGACATACGGCCTGAGGTCAGATGACACGACCACAAAGTCGATCATTGACCTTCGGCCTAGGGTGTCCTGGTGCCACGTGCACTGATGGACACCCTTATGCTTGAACATGGTGTTCGTTATGGACAAACTGTGACTAGCACAGAAGTCCAACAACAGAACACCGGTCGGGTTCAGATCGGGGAGGCCGTTCCTCCCAATCACACCCCTCCAGGTAACACTGTCGCCGCCCATGTGAGCATTGAAGTCCCCCAGTAGAACGATGGAGTCCCCAATTGGAGCACTCTCCAGTACTCCTCCCAGGGACTCCAAGAAGGCCGGGTACTCTGCACAGAGACCTATCCCTCACGACCCGAAGGCGCAGGGAAACGACCCTCTCGTTCACTGGGGAAAACTCCAACACATGGTGGCTGAGCTGGGGAGCTATGAGCAAGTCCACACCAGCTCGCCGCCTCTCACCGCGGGCAACTCCAGAGTAGGACATACCACTTCGGTTATTTGGAAATGGTTTGGCTACCTGAAGTCTGACAAAGGACAGACCACCATTAGGTGCAAAATGTGTCGACGACCAGCCCTCAGCAGAACTGGAAACACCACCAACCTCTTCCATCATCTCAAAAGGTACCGTAACAAACAGTACTCCGAAAGTATGAGCAAATTGTTGTACATATTCATATTCCCCAGATCCCAATCTGATCGAGCATCTGTAAGACGTGCTGGAGCAGGTCTGATCCATGGAGGCCCCACCCCCCAACATACAGGACCCAGAGGATCCACTATAAAATGCTCTGGTGCCAGACACCACAGGACACCCTCAGAGGTCCTAAGTCCATGTCTTGACAGGTCAGAGCTGTTTTGGCTGCACAAGGGGAACAATATTAGGCAGGTGGTCAAAATGTTATGCCTGATTGGTGTATATGTTTTAGTCCATCCAGCTGTAGGGTTTCAGCTTGGCAGATTCTCTACCTCCCTCTTGTGTCCAAAGCTTGCATCACAATGTGATAACAATGTGAGTGAATGCATTTGGGTGTATTAATTGGAAATCAGTGACATTTTATCCACAGATGCTTTTAAGTTGCAGTGCCTTTAAGACAATATTAATTGTAGAATGGAATAAGCTCTCTTGAGTTGTGGGGTTATAAAGAAGGTATTAAAGAATGATCACTGATGGTACATCTTTGGGAGCATTTGTGGAATCATTATCTGTGCATAATCCAAGCAGAACTAATTGGATCTAGTTCATTTAGAACAGTGTTGTAAAAAGTATATAAAAATCATACTTGAGTAATGTTTCGAAATATTTTGGTTAAAGTGAAATTCACCCACACACGAATAGTAGTAAAAGTAATAGTAGTAAAGTTTCTGATATTAAATGTACTTAAGTACCAAAAGCAATTTTCTTGCAATAACTGCACTTATGTATCCAGTATCTGATGTACATGTGAAAGCAAATTATACATGTATTTACATGTTTGTATATACTGTATACTATGGGCTGATCAATTATCTGATCCGATATGCAGCATTTGTCTCATTAAAATCAGTGTTTTTTTATCCACTTGTTGACATAAAAAAAATGAAAAGAAAAATGTGCTTCTTAGGCTGAGATTCAGCATGTAATCTGTAGTAATTAGTAACTAAAGCTATCAAATAAATGTGGTGGAGTAAACATACAATATTTGCCCCAAAAATGTAATGGAGTGGAAGTATGAAGTAGCAGAAAATGGAACTACTTAGGTAAAGTAAGTACCTGAAAAGTGTACTTAAGTACAGTACTTGAGTACATTTACTTTTTTTTTTAATACTTTATTTTAAAGTTTTCAAATATGCAAGAACAATACAACTTATTCCCCCTAAAAACTCAATTGTGAAATAATAGCACATGATTAACAAAAACTGTAAGATAAAAGAGTAACAACAATAACTAAATAAATAAAATAAAAATGAATGAAACAAATAATGGTAATAAGATAAGACAAAACAAAAGTATACAATTATCACATTGTGACATATTTGTCACTAAAATAACTCCATGATACCTGGACATTATTATTAATTTACAATGGGGTCTACAGTTGATAAAGGTAATGTTTCTATATATTCAATAAAAGGCTGCCAGATCTTTAAAAAGACATATCTGTTCTTCAGCACATAGGTGATCTTCTCTAAGGGCAAATAGAAGAGTTCTGGGTCTAATGGAATTGGTGTATCCATGATTTTAGTCAGGGCGTCACACAAATCATACCAAAATGCAGTAACTTTAGTCTGCTGCCATGTGCAGTGTAACATGGTACCCTCAGCAACCCCACATATGAAACAGACATCTGGAATTGCAGGATTATACCGGTGTAATTTTGGGGGGGTGAGGCAAAGTTGATGAATAAAATTATAATTAATCAGTTTAAATCTAGCATTCAGAGTAGTGAATACGCTATTCTGACATAAGTCACTCCATAGGTCCTCATCTATAGTAGTGCCAAGGTCAGATTCCCACCTCTCTCTTGATCGGTGCATGTTTTGTTTTGGACAGTCCTCCATCATTATTGAATACACCTTCCTAGTAAATTGTCTTGAACCTTTGTTACTGTGAAGTTTTTCCTCCACCTTTGTCTGGACAGGTAGTGTCATTTGATCACCCAAGCTTTTTTTTCAGGAATGCTCTCAGTTGTAAATAACAGAAGAAGTGTTTGTTGGATAAATCATACTTTGCTTTTAGCTGTTCAAAGGACATCAAGATGTCATTACTATAGCAATGCTCAAGGTATCGTATCCCTTTGTCGTGCCAAAGCTTCAAAATTTTCTTATCAGAGATCATTGGTGTGAGTTAATTTTTCCACAAGGGCATTTTGGGTGACAAGTCATTCCTCACTCCAATAATTTTATGAACCTCATACCATGACCTGACCAGGTGGACAGTAAGCGAGTTCTTGGTTGTACTCATAATATTTTTTGGGTTCCATTTATAAATGAAGTCACTTCCCACCTCTTCATCAAGGTCATGCTGTTCAATTTGTGTCCAAGAAGGGGGAGAGCCTTGTTCAAGCAAAGATAGGAGAAATCTCATTTGCGCTGCCCAGTAGTAAAATTTAAAGTTGAGGAGTCGGACACCACCCATTTTATAATCCCATGATAATTTCTCTAAACTCACCCTGGGTACTTTATGATTCCAGATGAATTCACTTATGTTTTTGTTTTAAAGATACTGTTGGGGAGTGGGACTGGGAGCAACTGAAACAAGTACATTATTCTGGGCAAAATGTTCATCTTTATACAGCTGACTCTGCCGAATAAGGTTAGAGGGAGGTCTGTCCACCTGCTCAGGTCACTTTCTATTTTTTTAATTAGCGCAGGGTAGTTCAATTTAAATACATTCTTCAAGCTGCTATCCACTTGGATACCCAAGTAAGTAAACCCATTTGGAGCCCACTTAAAGGAATCAGTTTGACATAGATCACTTTGGTCGGCTTTTGTCAGAGAAAGTATTTCACTCTTTTCATAGTTCACCTTATAGTCAGATATTATGCTATAACTGTTTAGAAGAGTTTGAAATCTGGTAAGAGATCGCTGGGTCAGTGAGAAATAAAATCACATCATCAACAAAGAGGCTAATTTTGTGAATTAGCTGACCATCCTGGACTCCCTTTATGTCTGGGTCTTGTCTCACTGCTTGCGCCAGCAGCTCTATTGCCAGGACAAAAAGCTCGGCAGAAAGCGGACAACCCTGTCTGCTGCTTCTTGGTAGTATGATCAGAGTGCCATTCGTGATTATCTTTGCTTGTGGTTTGTGGTATAGGGTTTTCACCCAGTTAAGGAAAGATGCACATAGCCCAAAATGGTCCAAGTCCTTTGTGAGATATAGCCACTCAAGGCAGTCAAAGGCCTTTTCCGCGTCTAAAGATAGTACAATAGTGGGTTCATTTCTGGTGTTTGCTAAATGAATAATGTTGAAGAGTCTGCGGAGGTTATAAGCAAAGAGTCGTTTATTTATAAATCCTGTCTGGTCTATATTGATAAGTTTGGGGAGGAACCTATTTAATCTGTTGGTCAAGGTCTTAGAAATTATCTTAAAGTCTGTATTAAAGGATAAGTACCGTTTTTTACAACCTGGACCTTATTTCTGGCAAAAGATATGGTCATTTACTCACCCAGATAACTTTGGTGTCATTCGGCGTCGTTCGGACGAAATTAGATCCAGTGTAGCGGCGATATATCCATATAATGGGAGTAACGGGGCATCGACACACAGCCTCTATATAACACATTATCTGCCACGAAACTAGTTCATTTCATCAATATTTTGTTATGAAATGCTAGCGCTATTAGCCTCTGAGTCCGGGCTCGTCTATTGTCAACATCCGGGGTCTGTAGGCTGATCTACTACCTCTGACCTGGAAGATGTCGTCTCTGAGCTGCGCGCGCACCCGCGACAGCGCGCCTTGTTTACCTGTAGCTGCTGCTGCTAGTTTGACCCCGGATGTTGATAACGGACGAGCCCGGACTCAGAGGCTAATAGCGCTAGCATATCGTAACAAAATATTGATGAAATTAACTAGTTTCGTGGCAGATAATGCGTTATATAGAGGCTGTGTGTCGCTGCCCCGTCTCTCCCATTATATGGATATATCGCCGCTACACTGGATCTAATTTCGTCCGAACGACGCCGAATGACACCAAAGTTATCTGGGTGAGTAAATGACCATATCTTTTGCCAGAAATAAGGTCCAGGTTGTAAAAAACGGTACTTATCCTTTAAGAAGGCTAATTGGCCTATAGGAGATGTTGTTTTTCTTATGAATAACCGTCGTTAAGGCCATAGAGAAGAATCGGGCAGAGTTTGAGTTTCAGCTGCCAAATTTACAACATCCATAAAAAGAGGGACAAGCAGGTCCGTAAACTCTTTGTAAAATTCAGGAGGAAAACCATCCTCCCCTGGAGATTTATTAGATTGCAATGAGGAGATGGCTTTTTCAATTTGCTTTTGAGTGAAAGGACAGTTTAACTCTACCTGGTCCTCTACTTTTGAACTTGGTTGTTCAATGTTTGATAGGAACGAGTCAATCATGGTAAGATCATCTGGGGATTCTGATGTATATAACGAAGAATAATAGTGTTTAAAACAATCATTAATATCTCTTGGGTTTCTTGTAGTAGTCCCATTTTCAGTTTCTATGGAATTAATGGTTCTTTATGTCTCCTCTCCCTTCAACTGCCAAGCCAGGACTTTCTGTGCCTTTTCCCCCAGTTAATAGTATCTCTGTTTGGTTCTAAGGATATTTCTTTCTATTCTATAAGTGTTTAACAGATTATATTTCAGTTTTTTTTTTTTATGATTAACAGTTTATTGGTTTTTCAGGAAATTTAAACATACAAACATATCCATCAGGAAAATGAAGCAAGTACATATGGAGCTAGAACAGTCTCATAATGAATAAATGCACACAGAAATTAATAAATGCACAAAAAAGATTCACAAATGTATTTGGGGATTTGTATATACATGTGACTCAAAACACAAATACATTTTCAATACACACACAAATATGTTTCATTTCATATGTAAGTAACAAATATTCACATATAAAAAATAAGTTTCATAAACATATTTCCAATGCACACACAAATCTAAAAAAAAATCACAAATACATGAATGTTAAAGTATTTGCAATCTTCATCAAATACGCATTTGGGGCTTGTTACATTCATATATGAACTGTTGGACCTGTATTTACAAAGTGCTTTTAATTTGTAAACCTCCCTGCATTTGTATGTGAAAGTTTTGAGACTCCCCTGACGTGACTCTGATCCACAAATGCGTTTTTTCTAAGAGGAGGTTGTCTGTAGCCAATCAGATGTCTCCCTCCTTTACAGCCAATCACGTGAGTGTCTCCCCCAGGAGGGGTGATTATGACGTCATTAAAACGCGCACCGCAGGCAGGCAGGTAGGCAGGCACATAGACATATATACGTAGACGCCTCATTGAGCGCTGGACCGTACGTCAACGTCGCCGCCATATTGGAGGAGGCAAACTGGAGCGATCGGGGAAGATGCCTCATTCGTGTGCTGCTTGGAAATGTTTCAACCGTTTCACAATCGAAACCAGATCCCATGGGATTACCTTTCACAGGTAAGACTGAACAATTACTTTTGATTGTATTTGATCATTATAACATCATTTTGAGAACAGAATGTGCTTACTTTGTGGATAATACTACAAAGTCCCGCGCATAATACTATGAATTCCCGCGGTGAAACCAGCTTCCAAACAACGAAGAAGTCAATCTTATTTAACTAAATTGCCCCGAACTAACTACTCTGATTGTTGTAAGTTGCTTAGCTAACTTTTCTCATACTATGTAGGTTTCCCAAAGATAAAGGGCTGAGAGAGCAGTGGGAAACAGCTCTGAGAAGGGAAGGGTTTTCTGCTAGCTCATCATCCAGGCTCTGCAGTGAGCACTTCAGACAGGAGGACTTTGACAGAACAGGTCAGACCGTCAGGATCAGAGATGGAGCTGTTCCTTCTGTCTTCTGTTTCCCAGCTCATCTCCAAAGGGTAGGTGTATCACTAGGCTGTAAGGATTAGATAAGTCAATGCCACACATATATGTATGTATATCCTGTATGAATGTGAAGGAATCAATGATGTATTTTGTGAGGTAATTTCAATATTTTATCCTTCAATTTAGCCTGTGGCTACCAGGACGTCTCAGACCTCGAAGAAGGCTGAAGAGAGCTTCTCAGTGGACTGTTCACAGCTCGTCCAAGAGACCAAACCCCTGCCTGTGCCCAATGTTGTGAGTAATAAGTACTAGCTATACCTCAAACAGCTGTGAGTATCATGATTCTGGTTATATTCAAACCTCTTGTCACCCCCACCACTTCCCACTCTGTCACTCTTTCAGATAGACTCACGTACAGACACGTGCATACATTGAAACATGTCCTTGACACACACACACACACACACACACACACACACACACACACACACACACACACACACACAGTGCTGGCAGTTCAACTGAGGAGTGATGAGATTAAGAACGTAGGACAGTTGAAAGCACATTGTACTAGCAGAGATGTGATGGACTGTGACTGAGTGATGTAATATAAACATGACATTTATTTATGATATTTTCATACTTGTTTTTCCTACTAGGACCACTCCTATACACTGCCTTCATCACCTGACGATCTGAGGGCCAGACTCAGTGAAGCCTTAGCTAGGGTGGAGAGTCTGGAAAGAGAGAAGAGGAACGCGAAGGACAGAGAAAGGAGGGCAAAGAACACTGTGTGTGGACTTCTGGAGGATCTCAGGGCGAAGAAAATTATAAATGAAGAGTTGAAAGAGCGGCTCGATTTATACTCAGGTAAAATGAAAATATAAATTTGGAGAGAATTTGAACTTAAGTGTATCATACTTTCCAATCTTTGTTAAGACTCCTAGTTGTTTCAAGGGTACTTACTAATTAGACTGTTCTAATTGAATTTCAGATCTTCCAATAAACCTCCTGTCAAAACAGAGCCACGAATACACCAAGGACCAGAGGGAGTTTGCTGTCACTCTCCACTTACATGGTCCGAAGGCGTACAACTATCTGAGAGAATCTCTCCATATTAATCTCCCACATCCACATACATTGCAAAGGTATTGTTCATGTTATATGAATCATTTTTTCTCTTTTTTAATCCTGTTTTGACTGAAGAGAGTGAAAGGTGGACATAGCTACACTTATCTTTTATTAACATTATCATGACTAAATTATGATAAACAATAAATAGAGGGCCTTAAATAGATCCCACTCTCTGAGGTTAATTGTTTGCCACTGGGTACCGGCCAATACTGGTTCCAGTGATCAGCCGAAAAAATCCTGATCAGGGCATCCATGTTAAATAACTGCTTTTTCTTCTTACCAAGGTGGATGAGTTCTGTGGATGCCAAGCCTGGCCTCAACATGATGATGTTGGACATGTTGAAAAGAAGACAAGAGGAAGACCGAGCTAAATATGGATGTGTGTGTCTTATGTTGGATGCCATGGCCATTAAACAACATGTCCAGTATAATCCTCATACCCAGAAAATGTCTGGATTTGTGGATATGGGGGATGGTATGAATGAGACGGATGTTGCCACTGAGGCTCTTGTTTTTATGGTTGTTGGCCTACAAGGCCATTGGAAGGCTCCAATTGCCTACTACCTGACCAAGTCCCTTTCGCCAGAGACACAGGAGGTTCTACTTGTTCATGCGTTGGAGGAACTGCATGAGCGCGGCATAAGAGTGGTATGTGTCACAATGGATGGGCATGCCTCCAATGTGCGCATGTGCAACCAACTTGGGTGCCAGCTAAAGGGAAATCCTGTTGAGCCTTTAAAAACATTCTTCCCACATCCGGTGACTGGTGACAGGGTGTTTGTGATGATGGATGCTTGCCACATGTTAAAGTTGGCACGGAATATGCTGCAGGCTTACAGTCCAATAACCAGCACCACAGGCCAGATCAACTGGAGATACATTGTTCATCTGAACACTGTCCAAACAAAAGATGGATTGCATGCTGCAAACAAGGTGTCAAACAAGCATGTGAATTTTGACTCACAGAAGATGAAAGTGTCCCTGGCTGCACAGACACTGAGTCGCTCTGTGACAGTGGCTCTGCGCACACTGAGGGACCTTGGCTATTCACAGTTTCAACACTGTGACGCAACAGCTGAATTCATTGAGGTAATACTAACATAATACTAATAGTAACATACACGCAAACCAAGGCTGCAAGAATGTTGCTAAAATGTGTATCACAATTTTTCTTCCTAAGAATTGTGCTCATGATTTTTGTTATTCAAAAAAGAGGAGGCTGACTAATGTGTTCCCAACTTCTTCTTTCCCGCTTGTTCTACACAACGTGCTGTATCTGGTTACTAAAGCTACAGGGACTGACAGCGGACTGCAATCAAAAGCTTATAAAAGCTCCCCGTAGTCATTTAGAAATGCGATCACCTACATATGTTGAGATTGGGTTTTTAACGATTAATCGTGCAAACCTTTTTTTTATTTAACATTTACTGGCCATGCTCCAAATAGTAATTCCTTTTTATATTTTAGAAATTAGGCTAATGACCCATGGGAACATGTTATTGTTTATGGTGATGATTCAGATGCTTCCTGTTAATGCAGACATTTGCTTTTAGATAATTGACAGGCTCTTCGACATCATGAACAGCCGCAATCCCCATGCCAAAGGGTTCAAAGCTCCCCTGGGTTCTTTGAATTGGGCAGAGAGTGTAGAGTTCTTGTTGAGAGGCAGGGACTACTTGATGAGTTTGGTGATGAAAGATGGCACACCCCTTCACCGATCAAAGAGGTTTTAGGAAATAATGAAGCTTTTGTTTGCATGAAGAGTTCATAAGTTTATGACATCAAGTTCATATGATGTTCTTTTAGGCTGGGCAATATGGATAAAACCATATGTAATTTTGATCAAATACCTCTGTTGATATAGAGAGAATATTGTAGGGGTGACTATTGGTGCTTTTACACAATATTTATATATTATAATATTATTATATGTATAATGATATATTGCCCAGTCCTATTATGTTCTCTTGTTCCATATGCTGCATCATAAGTTCATATGATGCTTTGTTCTCTGGTTCCAATGTTTTTGCAGTCTCCTGTTTTGTTTCTGTTGGACTTCTATCTTCAGTGTTTTTCATTCCTTAGAGGTGTCATAATGGTATGTATGGCAGTGTTGATGTTTTCAAGCTTTCCCTTTTCTGCTATAATATTGTTTCTTGTTGTTTTAACATCTACAAATGAACAAAATCATGTACTGCTCTATTGAGGTATCTTGGTTTGCCATGATAATATTGACAAAACATTTCCTTGTGAAGGTACCTATCGGTCATGGGGTTCATCATCAACATTGACACCCTGATGTTGATGATTCCAGAACAGCTTCAGCGTCAGCGGTACATCTGCACCTACCGCTTTAGCCAGGATCACTTGGAGCTCCTCTTCAATTCAATCAGGGCATCAGGTTGGGATTTCATTTTTATATATATATATACACATATATGTATATGTGTATATATATATATATATATGTGTGTGTGTGTGTGTGTGTGTGTGTGTGTGTATATATATATATATACATACACATACATACATACATACACATGTATGTATATATATGTATATATATATGTATATGTATATATTTTTATTTATGTATTTATTTATTTTACCATGTGGTTTGTCTTTATGTATGCATGTTACCATTTTCTCTATTTCTGCTAAAATATGACCTAAAACATGATTTGATTTTTAAACAAATCCTAAAGCTACATGTAAAAGACATGACGTGTGTGTGTGTGTGTGTGTGTGTGTGTGTGTGTGTGTGTGTGTGTGTGTGTGTGTGTGTGTGTGTGTTTTAGGGGGCTGGAATAACAACCCTACAGCAGGCCAATTCCAGGCCATCTTCCGTCGTCTGATGGTGCGGTGTGGTGTGTCTACAAGCACATCAGGAAATGTGGCAGCACAGGATGACACTGTGTCCCTGTCTGCTTTTGAGATGTGCTCTTCTCCACCCGCAGAACAAACCGAAGAGCTTCCATCCCCCTTTGCCAACATTCATGCCATTGTGTGTGACCACAGCTACTTACCAACCCGCTTTGGTGGCCTTGTGGACAATGCCCTTGTTTACATCTCAGGGTTTGTCGTTCGCCAAGTTTTGCAGAAGCTGTCATGTGATGTGTGCCGTGGTAGTTTGGTGATTGATGCTGTACCCGCATCCTTTGATCAGAGCTACCACTTGCTCACTCTGAAAAACAAAGGAGGGCTGATGATTCCTTCTGAGGGCACAGTGAAGGTGGTCAGATCAGCTGAGCGTTTCATTCGACAGTCAACATCAGGGCAAGCTGTCAAAGTGGCCTTGATCCGTCAGTTTGTCCGGGCTGAGATTGGTTCAGAGGATGTGTTTTTTCTTGGGGGGCACATTCAAGAAACACAGTTTGGCATTGACCATCACCATTTTGTGCTGATGTCACTGGTTGCGTCTGTGTTCCACAAACTGAGGCTGCACCACATTGCCAAACTGAACACTCTTCAGTTACAGAGTGGCAGCACGAGGAAAAAGCTGTGCAAAACAGTACTATTCCAAGGGTTTTAGCTAACACACACTGCACCACATACAGTAGTTTGCCCCACTCACAAAGGACATATAAACGAGGGGGGAGAAATACAAAACAGCAAAAGGACAAACGGAGAAGATTTGTAGGGTCTGAAACTGTATGAAGTGACAGAGGGCATAGTATATTATATTTTGTATTATATTTAATATAGATCCGCTGATGTGTTGGGTGAGTGTCTGCTTTGTTTGGCTTTGGAGACATTAAACCGAGCCGTGTGACATCACTGGCTCTGTGACGTGATGGGAGGTCAAAGGTCACACAGTGTACCTTAAGCCTGAAATACATTATTCACATTATTATATATATTTTTTTTTCCTCCTATTTTCATTGAAGTAGCAGTCTATACAAATGTAAAACAAAATCTTAAAAAGAGTTTCATGTCCAAAACTGCCATAAAAATGCTATTTATTAATATTATTTTCAACTTTCACTGGGTTACATTTCCTGATAATGGCTGCAAAATATGAATTAATTTCAGGATTTTAACCCTTTAAATACCAGTTTTGTTTCCATGGTGCAACACAGAAATAGTTATTTCCCATACACTTAATATAAAGTATTTGTATGGCAGTTTTTGACTTTGTTTTTTGTACTAAATGTAGTCTTTTATAAGTTGCATAAAGGTTAAAGGAATAGTTCACTCTAAAACAAAATTCAGTCATTATCAACTCACCCACACGCTGATGAGAAGTCCGGTGTAGTTTCTTATTCCTCAAAGTGCAGCTGGAGACCTGGGGGGGGCAGGAATAATCCATATAACAAGCGTAAATGGCGTCCGAGAGGAAAAGGTCCATAAAGCTACACAAAAACTTTGTAATATTCCTCCATACTGCTCGTCTGCTGCAATCTAAGTGTCCTGAAGTGGCGACATCCAGAGTTTACTCGAAACAACGTCATTAAGTACATTTTTCTAGCCTAAACAGTCACTATACTACATTTGCCTGGAGGCACGCTCCCATGTTCACGCGAGTCTCCCTCACAGCGTTGCATTATGGAAGCCGCGCCAGACAAGATGAACGAGACTCGCAATAGATACACACCGGTATTTACATCCTGCTGTGAGCGACCGAGCGACAAACAAACACAAGAGGGATCTGCTGCACTGGTGATTTGAAACTTTGAAAGTCACAGCTGGATACCGGTGTGTATCTGTTGCGAGTCTCGTTCATCTTGTCTGGCGCGGCTTCCATAGTGCAAACGCTGTGAGGCAGACTCGCGTGAACATGGGAGCGTGCCTCCAGGCAAATGTAGCATAGTGACTGTTTAGGCTAGAAAAATGTACTTAATGATGTTGTTTCGAGTAAACTCTGGATGTCGCCACTTCAGGACACTTGGATTGCAGCGGACAAGTAGTATGGAGGAATATTACAAAGTTTTTGTGTAGTTTTATGGACCTTTTTGTCTCGGACGCCATTTACGCTCATTACATGGATTATTTCTGCCGGAGGGTACCCCCGCGGGTCTCCAACTGCACTTCGAGGAATAAGAAACTACACCGGACTTATCATCAGCATGAGGGTGAGTCGATAATGACTGAATTTCGTTCTAGAGTGAACTATTCCTTTAAGTTTCATAATGAGGCAAAGTCCCCTACAGGACACAAGGGAAATAGCATGTATTTGGCCTATAAATACAGGTAAATTGCCCTATCAAGTGAAAACTAGTAAAATAAATTACAAAAACTCATCCAGGACCAAAGAATGAAAGCCTGATAACATGGGATGCATGATTATCATTTGCCAGAATGTATGTAATATGCATTAATACAGCCCAAATGATCCAAAAATGAAAATTAAAAAACATAAAATGTATCAACAATTGGATCAGGGTTAATGAGGCAATGTGTATTTTTGGAGGAGAAATTCAAACTCAGGATTTTAATATGTATAATATTAATGAAGTACTAATTAGGGGTTGACCGATATGGCTTTTTCAGGGCTGACACTGATTATTAGAAATCAAGGGGACTGAAAAACAATATTCATTTGCAGTAAAAATTTAAATCTTTGTGTCAAAATTTCAAAGAACCAGTGATGAAAAAACCTGAATACAATTTATTCATGTACAATTTTGAGGTACTGTGCTTATTATATTTAGTAAGTATGTATATATATATATTTAAGTGAGTAAATGAAATAAATGAGACAAAATGTATACAAATGTAAATGAAATAATACATAAAGAAAAGGAAAAAAAGTTATTTATATATATAAATAACTTTTTATTATTATTACTATTATTGGTATACATAGATATATATGTATACCAATAATAGTAATAATAATAATCGTAATCATTAATATATGTAGGTATATATGTTCTTTGTTTCCTTGCACATACAGCTGTATAAATATAAGTATGTACATGTGTTCTTTAATTTGTTTCCTGGCACATAAAGCTGTGTAGATATAAGTATGTATATGTGTTCTTTAATTTGTTTCCTGGCACATAAAGCTGTGTAGATATAAGTATGTATATGTGTTCTTTAATTTGTTTCCTGGCACATAAAGCTGTGTAGATATAAGTATGTGCATATATACATACATATATATATACACATATATATATATACATATATATATATATATATATATATATATATTTATTTATTGTATATGTATATATATATATATATATATATATATATATATATATATATATACATATATATATATATATATACATATATATACATATTTATTCTTTAGAATACATAGATACAAGTATAGGAGTTTTTTTTTTTTTTTTTATTAAATCAAAGAGTACGGTTTAGACCTGCTCTATGTAAAAGCCAGCCAGGCAGACACACTGTTTTATCACTGGATATAAAAACGATTCATCAAAATCAGTATCATGTAAACGCTGGTGCTGTTTATTATCACAGATGTCTCATTTACATGTCAGGATCTGGTTATTATAGAAACAGATTAAATATTTAACTGTCATGTATCATCACAGTAGCAGCGTTACATACTTTGGCAGCTGTAAACACTCGAGAAAACATTATAAAAATACATCCGGCGGTTTGGTGGCCACCTGTTTACTAAACATATGAGGAGTTGATAACGTTTAAAATCATCAAAGAACGGTACAAACGTTGTTTTAGTTTCCTATCTGTTTCCTGAATATATCCGTATGTGTGTGAATGTGTAAATGAGAGACATTAACTTATAGCACTTTGTAGAAGCGAGCTTTATAAAGTTCACTCCATTCACTTGTATTAGTTCACGGGGCAGATCTGCCTCCTCCAATATGGCGGCGACGTCGACGTATCGCAGCAGCGGCCCAACCCGCTCAATGAGGCGTCTATGTATATATGTCTATGGGCAGGCACATAGACATATATACATAGACGCGTGAACTTTGAGTGTATCTATTGCGAGTCTCGTTCATCTTGTCTGGCGCGGCTTCCATAATGCAACGCTGTGAGGGAGACTCGCGTGAACATGGGAGCGTGCCTCCAGGCAAATGTAGTATAGTGACTGTTTAGGCTAGAAAAATGTACTTAATGACGTTGTTTCGAGTAAACTCTGGATGTCGTCACTTCAGGACACTTAGATTGCAGCAGACGAGCAGTATGGAGGAATATTACAAAGTTTTTGTGTAGCTTTATGGACCTTTTCCTCTCGGACGCCATTTACGCTTGTTATATGGATTATTCCTGCCCCCCCCAGGTCTCCAGCTGCACTTTGAGGAATAAGAAACTACACCGGACTTCTCATCAGCGTGTGGGTGAGTTGATAATGACTGAATTTTGTTTTAGAGTGAACTATTCCTTTAACCTTTATGCAACTTATAAAAGACTACATTTAGTACAAAAAACAAAGTCAAAAACTGCCATACAAATACTTTATATTAAGTGTATGGGAAATAACTATTTCTGTGTTGCACCATGGAAACAAAACTGGTATTTAAAGGGTTAAAATCCTGAAATTAATTCATATTTTGCAGCCATTATCAGGAAATGTAACCCAGTGAAAGTTGAAAATAATATTAATAAATAGCATTTTTATGGCAGTTTTGGACATGAAACTCTTTTTAAGATTTTGTTTTACATTTGTATAGACTGCTACTTCAATGAAAATAGGAGGAAAAAAAAATATATATAATAATGTGAATAATGTATTTCAGGCTTAAGGTACACTGTGTGACCTTTGACCTCCCATCACGTCACAGAGCCAGTGATGTCACACGGCTCGGTTTAATGTCTCCAAAGCCAAACAAAGCAGACACTCACCCAACACATCAGCGGATCTATATTAAATATAATACAAAATATAATATACTATGCCCTCTGTCACTTCATACAGTTTCAGACCCTACAAATCTTCTCCGTTTGTCCTTTTGCTGTTTTGTATTTCTCCCCCCTCGTTTATATGTCCTTTGTGAGTGGGGCAAACTACTGTATGTGGTGCAGTGTGTGTTAGCTAAAACCCTTGGAATAGTACTGTTTTGCACAGCTTTTTCCTCGTGCTGCCACTCTGTAACTGAAGAGTGTTCAGTTTGGCAATGTGGTGCAGCCTCAGTTTGTGGAACACAGACGCAACCAGTGACATCAGCACAAAATGGTGATGGTCAATGCCAAACTGTGTTTCTTGAATGTGCCCCCAAGAAAAAACACATCCTCTGAACCAATCTCAGCCCGGACAAACTGACGGATCAAGGCCACTTTGACAGCTTGCCCTGATGTTGACTGTCGAATGAAACGCTCAGCTGATCTGACCACCTTCACTGTGCCCTCAGAAGGAATCATCAGCCCTCCTTTGTTTTTCAGAGTGAGCAAGTGGTAGCTCTGATCAAAGGATGCGGGTACAGCATCAATCACCAAACTACCACGGCACACATCACATGACAGCTTCTGCAAAACTTGGCGAACGACAAACCCTGAGATGTAAACAAGGGCATTGTCCACAAGGCCACCAAAGCGGGTTGGTAAGTAGCTGTGGTCACACACAATGGCATGAATGTTGGCAAAGGGGGATGGAAGCTCTTCGGTTTGTTCTGCGGGTGGAGAAGAGCACATCTCAAAAGCAGACAGGGACACAGTGTCATCCTGTGCTGCCACATTTCCTGATGTGCTTGTAGACACACCACACCGCACCATCAGACGACGGAAGATGGCCTGGAATTGGCCTGCTGTAGGGTTGTTATTCCAGCCCCCTAAAACACACACACACACACACACACACACACACACACACACACACACACACACGTCATGTCTTTTACATGTAGCTTTAGGATTTGTTTAAAAATCAAATCATGTTTTAGGTCATATTTTAGCAGAAATAGAGAAAATGGTAACATGCATACATAAAGACAAACCACATGGTAAAATAAATAAATACATAAATAAAAATATATACATATACATATATATATACATATATATACATACATGTGTATGTATGTATGTATGTGTATGTATATATATATATATATACACACACACACACACACACACACACACACATATATATATATATATATACACATATACATATATGTGTATATATATATATAAAAATGAAATCCCAACCTGATGCCCTGATTGAATTGAAGAGGAGCTCCAAGTGATCCTGGCTAAAGCGGTAGGTGCAGATGTACCGCTGACGCTGAAGCTGTTCTGGAATCATCAACATCAGGGTGTCAATGTTGATGATGAACCCCATGACCGATAGGTACCTTCACAAGGAAATGTTTTGTCAATATTATCATGGCAAACCAAGATACCTCAATAGAGCAGTACATGATTTTGTTCATTTGTAGATGTTAAAACAACAAGAAACAATATTATAGCAGAAAAGGGAAAGCTTGAAAACATCAACACTGCCATACATACCATTATGACACCTCTAAGGAATGAAAAACACTGAAGATAGAAGTCCAACAGAAACAAAACAGGAGACTGCAAAAACATTGGAACCAGAGAACAAAGCATCATATGAACTTATGATGCAGCATATGGAACAAGAGAACATAATAGGACTGGGCAATATATCATTATACATATAATAATATTATAATATATAAATATTGTGTAAAAGCACCAATAGTCACCCCTACAATATTCTCTCTATATCAACAGAGGTATTTGATCAAAATTACATATGGTTTTATCCATATTGCCCAGCCTAAAAGAACATCATATGAACTTGATGTCATAAACTTATGAACTCTTCATGCAAACAAAAGCTTCATTATTTCCTAAAACCTCTTTGATCGGTGAAGGGGTGTGCCATCTTTCATCACCAAACTCATCAAGTAGTCCCTGCCTCTCAACAAGAACTCTACACTCTCTGCCCAATTCAAAGAACCCAGGGGAGCTTTGAACCCTTTGGCATGGGGATTGCGGCTGTTCATGATGTCGAAGAGCCTGTCAATTATCTAAAAGCAAATGTCTGCATTAACAGGAAGCATCTGAATCATCACCATAAACAATAACATGTTCCCATGGGTCATTAGCCTAATTTCTAAAATATAAAAAGGAATTACTATTTGGAGCATGGCCAGTAAATGTTAAATAAAAAAAAGGTTTGCACGATTAATCGTTAAAAACCCAATCTCAACATATGTAGGTGATCGCATTTCTAAATGACTACGGGGAGCTTTTATAAGCTTTTGATTGCAGTCCGCTGTCAGTCCCTGTAGCTTTAGTAACCAGATACAGCACGTTGTGTAGAACAAGCGGGAAAGAAGAAGTTGGGAACACATTAGTCAGCCTCCTCTTTTTTGAATAACAAAAATCATGAGCACAATTCTTAGGAAGAAAAATTGTGATACACATTTTAGCAACATTCTTGCAGCCTTGGTTTGCGTGTATGTTACTATTAGTATTATGTTAGTATTACCTCAATGAATTCAGCTGTTGCGTCACAGTGTTGAAACTGTGAATAGCCAAGGTCCCTCAGTGTGCGCAGAGCCACTGTCACAGAGCGACTCAGTGTCTGTGCAGCCAGGGACACTTTCATCTTCTGTGAGTCAAAATTCACATGCTTGTTTGACACCTTGTTTGCAGCATGCAATCCATCTTTTGTTTGGACAGTGTTCAGATGAACAATGTATCTCCAGTTGATCTGGCCTGTGGTGCTGGTTATTGGACTGTAAGCCTGCAGCATATTCCGTGCCAACTTTAACATGTGGCAAGCATCCATCATCACAAACACCCTGTCACCAGTCACCGGATGTGGGAAGAATGTTTTTAAAGGCTCAACAGGATTTCCCTTTAGCTGGCACCCAAGTTGGTTGCACATGCGCACATTGGAGGCATGCCCATCCATTGTGACACATACCACTCTTATGCCGCGCTCATGCAGTTCCTCCAACGCATGAACAAGTAGAACCTCCTGTGTCTCTGGCGAAAGGGACTTGGTCAGGTAGTAGGCAATTGGAGCCTTCCAATGGCCTTGTAGGCCAACAACCATAAAAACAAGAGCCTCAGTGGCAACATCCGTCTCATTCATACCATCCCCCATATCCACAAATCCAGACATTTTCTGGGTATGAGGATTATACTGGACATGTTGTTTAATGGCCATGGCATCCAACATAAGACACACACATCCATATTTAGCTCGGTCTTCCTCTTGTCTTCTTTTCAACATGTCCAACATCATCATGTTGAGGCCAGGCTTGGCATCCACAGAACTCATCCACCTTGGTAAGAAGAAAAAGCAGTTATTTAACATGGATGCCCTGATCAGGATTTTTTCGGCTGATCACTGGAACCAGTATTGGCCGGTACCCAGTGGCAAACAATTAACCTCAGAGAGTGGGATCTATTTAAGGCCCTCTATTTATTGTTTATCATAATTTAGTCATGATAATGTTAATAAAAGATAAGTGTAGCTATGTCCACCTTTCACTCTCTTCAGTCAAAACAGGATTAAAAAAGAGAAAAAATGATTCATATAACATGAACAATACCTTTGCAATGTATGTGGATGTGGGAGATTAATATGGAGAGATTCTCTCAGATAGTTGTACGCCTTCG
Source organism: Pagrus pagrus (assembly GCF_965226575.1). NCBI lineage: Eukaryota > Metazoa > Chordata > Actinopteri > Spariformes > Sparidae > Pagrus > Pagrus pagrus. The sequence goes on from NC_140195.1 coordinate 32,770,579, forward strand.
GACCATGTAAGTGGAGAGTGACAGCAAACTCCCTCTGGTCCTTGGTGTATTCGTGGCTCTGTTTTGACAGGAGGTTTATTGGAAGATCTGAAATTCAATTAGAACAGTCTAATTAGTAAGTACCCTTGAAACAACTAGGAGTCTTAACAAAGATTGGAAAGTATGATACACTTAAGTTCAAATTCTCTCCAAATTTATATTTTCATTTTACCTGAGTATAAATCGAGCCGCTCTTTCAACTCTTCATTTATAATTTTCTTCGCCCTGAGATCCTCCAGAAGTCCACACACAGTGTTCTTTGCCCTCCTTTCTCTGTCCTTCGCGTTCCTCTTCTCTCTTTCCAGACTCTCCACCCTAGCTAAGGCTTCACTGAGTCTGGCCCTCAGATCGTCAGGTGATGAAGGCAGTGTATAGGAGTGGTCCTAGTAGGAAAAACAAGTATGAAAATATCATAAATAAATGTCATGTTTATATTACATCACTCAGTCACAGTCCATCACATCTCTGCTAGTACAATGTGCTTTCAACTGTCCTACGTTCTTAATCTCATCACTCCTCAGTTGAACTGCCAGCACTGTGTGTGTGTGTGTGTGTGTGTGTGTGTGTGTGTGTGTGTGTGTGTGTGTGTGTGTCAAGGACATGTTTCAATGTATGCACGTGTCTGTACGTGAGTCTATCTGAAAGAGTGACAGAGTGGGAAGTGGTGGGGGTGACAAGAGGTTTGAATATAACCAGAATCATGATACTCACAGCTGTTTGAGGTATAGCTAGTACTTATTACTCACAACATTGGGCACAGGCAGGGGTTTGGTCTCTTGGACGAGCTGTGAACAGTCCACTGAGAAGCTCTCTTCAGCCTTCTTCGAGGTCTGAGACGTCCTGGTAGCCACAGGCTAAATTGAAGGATAAAATATTGAAATTACCTCACAAAATACATCATTGATTCCTTCACATTCATACAGGATATACATACATATATGTGTGGCATTGACTTATCTAATCCTTACAGCCTAGTGATACACCTACCCTTTGGAGATGAGCTGGGAAACAGAAGACAGAAGGAACAGCTCCATCTCTGATCCTGACGGTCTGACCTGTTCTGTCAAAGTCCTCCTGTCTGAAGTGCTCACTGCAGAGCCTGGATGATGAGCTAGCAGAAAACCCTTCCCTTCTCAGAGCTGTTTCCCACTGCTCTCTCAGCCCTTTATCTTTGGGAAACCTACATAGTATGAGAAAAGTTAGCTAAGCAACTTACAACAATCAGAGTAGTTAGTTCGGGGCAATTTAGTTAAATAAGATTGACTTCTTCGTTGTTTGGAGGCTGGTTTCACCGCGGGAATTCATAGTATTATGCGCGGGACTTTGTAGTATTATCCACAAAGTAAGCACATTCTGTTCTCAAAATGATGTTATAATGATCAAATACAATCAAAAGTAATTGTTCAGTCTTACCTGTGAAAGGTAATCCCATGGGATCTGGTTTCGATTGTGAAACGGTTGAAACATTTCCAAGCAGCACACGAATGAGGCATCTTCCCCGATCGCTCCAGTTTGCCTCCTCCAATATGGCGGCGACGTTGACGTACGGTCCAGCGCTCAATGAGGCGTCTACGTATATATGTCTATGGGCAGGCACATAGGCTCGTTCGAGATGAACTGCGCCTCGCCTGGAAGGTGGACGAGACCAGGCGGCAGCAGCAGGGGGCAGTGGCAAAAAGCTGCAGTCAAGTCGGACAGTTTCCAGCCGCCGTCAAAGAATATACAGGAAGTCACAGAAATATTTACATCCTGTCAGATCCATCTGTAGGCTATCTGTAGTTTGCACAACACGTTCGGACAGCTACGGCTGAAGAAACTGCACATGCGTTCTTGATCGCTGATGAAATTGGAGCAGAAGAGATCCCCTTATTTTTCCACTTTGCACATGAATTACACTGTGTTAATCCTCTTAATGGGCAGATGGGATGCGGTGTGATTTTTAATATTTAATCTCACAAATGTAACAAATAGAAATACAAACTTTGAGGTCATACAAAGTGGATTTTTCTAAAATGAGAACTACTTTTCACTGTGGTCTAAATGTGTCAATCATAACTTTTTATTTGTTTAACGATGCCACTGTTATGACTGAGGTGAGAGTCAGAACGACTGGGCAGATTTCAGCCCTTGGAAGTAATTTATTGAACAAGAATTGCCTACAAAGTAGATTTATATAAAGACACTGTCATTTATAAATCATACAATCCCTAAATTTAAGAAATTGAACTGCTGAATTAACAGTCCAAACGTTCTCACAGCTACTGTACATATATAGGCTACACATGGGGAGGACAAGCAGCAAAGGTTTCTTATAATCTTTATTCATTGATGTATTTATATTTGTAATTATATACAGTATATCAACCACAAAAAATATGTCTGTTAACAGATTAAACCTTCATTGCACATGAGATTCATATAATCTAACATTAATCGGTGACAGTCATAACCAATTACATTAATCATTCATTAACCAATACACAGAAAATAAGAATTGTCGACTGAACGTAGTCCTAACTAAGAGCCAATCAGCTCTTTGATCAGGCGACAGCCAGGCGTTTCCCATCATGCCCTGAGGTCTTGCAGTCGGTGGAGAGCAACTGCGGCGCCTGGCTCTAAAGACTGCGGCCGCCTTGATCTCACGAGGTTATCGTTGCAGGCGCGTCAGTGACGTCAGAGCAAGTCGGGATCAAGTCGGACACAAATCTAACCGGCATGCATTGTGCGGTGGTCGTCGGTGATCGATTCTGCGCAGGCCTGGCTCATCTCGAACGAGCCTTATATAAAGGCTAGATGTCTCGTCCGCGTTGCTGGCCAACGGAGTCGAACGTCCGCACAGGTCGGCCATCTTGGTACAGGTAGCTCGCTCACCCATAACATTGTGTTGGTAATGAAACGTACTTTTTAAATATCCATAACTTGCTCAATTTTCAACCGATTTTCAAACGGTTTGGTTTGTTATAAACGTCAAAGATGTAGTTATGACACTGCATACTTATAGATAATCATGTTATGTTCTAAAAAATAGAATAATGTTCTAAAATAGGTAGACTACAATATTTCCCTTTACAAATAGGCTACACATCAAGAAATGCTGCATGTTGAAATCCCCACCCTGCACAGAGATATATTTATGACACTGCATACTTATGAATAATTGAGGCCTTGAGACGAATAACCATACAAGTCCATATTTCCAATTTTGAATGAAAATATTTTAACACAAGAAGAGGTTGAAAGTGGATGAGTTTTGAAGAGGATTTGAGGATTTTCACATTTGCTTCCATATTACTATTATTTTTGAAAAAGCTTAATATTTGAAAAACTTGAAAAGCTAAAAAGCTGAACAGTTCAAGGCTGAAAGAGCTTAAAGAGCTGAACATGTTGATAGTTGAACGGTTTCTGTAGCTGAACGTATGCTGAAGCAGTGGTAAAATGAAATTTGAAAAATTCCCCATAAGGATGAATGAGAAAACACCTCCCAAACACCTGCAGGTCTAGACAAAAGTGTAATGGTTATGGCCAAAATATGTATACAGTGAGTAACAGGAGACATTGCTGAACCTGTGGTGTGTTTTTTATTTCTGTAGAGTGAAAAATGAGGGAGCCAGAGCGAGAGACAAAACCGGTACCGTCTGCTCTCCTCCAGAAATTTAGGCTCAAAGTTAACACTGCGGCTTATGGGGGAGTTGCTGGAGTGCTTGTCGCTCGAGGGCTTCTACAGCCAAAAGTTTAAGTCCTACATCTGAAATAAGACCATCATCTGAAAGCCAACAAGATGTCCTACATTTCTATGTATATATTGTCTGTGTGAAGTAAAAGATGTGGGACCCAAATCAAGCTGAAGAGAGTTTTTTCTAAAGTTTTTGCAGCTGCTCTCCACTCTAGCGATGATGTCACGCACTCTAGCTCACGCAATACACACCCATTATAAACCCAGAAGACGAGCTAAAAATCCTTCAAACTAAAACTGTGATGATTTCTTCGAAGAGAAAAGATGAGATTTCAACATTATCAAGCATCCAGAATTATAACCACGTTAATGACGTTTGTAAGAAACCAAACTGTTTGTAAATCCGTCAAGGTTTCAGCGAGATAAGAGTATTAGGTTTGTGCAGATCACTGACTTTACCTTAGGTTACACAGATACAGCCGGAAAGCTAACCTGTACCAAGATGGCCGACCTGTGAGGACGTTCTAGACTCCGCCGTAAGACATCTAGCCTTTATATATATATCTATGGGCAGGCAGGCAGCCCGTGCTGTTTGGGCGAGAGGCTGGAAGCTAGCAGGACGGCGAAGAGGAAAGATGGCCTCTGGCAGTTCAAGTGTAAGTAAAAAGTACTAATTTCTTGTGAATCTTTTACATAAGTCATATTCCAGAATTATGAATGACTGTTTAGCATGAATCGTGACGAGAAAATTATTAGAGACATGTGAGGTGTAACTAGCATTGCAAGCATGGTTTCTCGTTGGGCGGTCGAAGTGGTAAAGCGAATTGAAGTTTTCCGTTTGTCGTGACTAGCGATCAGGCAACATTCATAATGGAATGCGACAGCGAGGACGAGGCTCTGCCGTCCGGCTACCGTGATGAAGCCATGTGCTCACGTTTATCCAGCCGCAGGATGAACGCACCGACCCACTGATCACGCAATCACGCAAAATTTACACTTGAATGAAAGAGGCTTTTTATTTTTATTCAGTGTGTAAAAGAAATCTGTTCCCAAAGTGGTGTTTCTGGTGCATATTCACATCTGCACTTGGATAGGACTGTAAAAAAGTAGCCTACAGTGGTGACCCACTATAGGGAAGATAGGAGAGACATTCTCCCAGGTACCAGAGGACTTGTACCTTTTTAATGAGATGCTGTGTCCGGGTTCTGTAGCGTTTACATGGTTGCTTAGCAACCTCTGTGTTTTTAGTTGTGTGGAGACAGACTCACCTCCGTCTCCGGTCTGATCATTATTATTTACATCTCCACATTACTGTATTTATTTATTTATGTATTTATTGAGCCTATTATTACTGCTTGAAAATGTCTCCTTAACTTGCTGAATTTGGAGAAAACAGGCTGTATTGAAATGAGGATAATGAAAAGGTGGAACATGCTGCAATCTCAGTTTTTTCCTGGTGAAAGAGAGAGCCCCCCCTTTTGAAATGAGATATTCTGTGTCATTTTAGTCACAGCACAACATATTCTGTGGCTGTTTCAAAAAAAGTAGAAATTCTCAAAAGTGTTGGCACTGGGAGGGAAAGAATTCTGGCATTGAATGAGTTAAGTTAACGTAAGTGGACATGAACTGGTTGATTGACAGGGATTATCTTCTCGAGTTGAGGAGGCTGCCCATGCCATTGCGCAGCTCTTGGCGAGGGAGCTGTCCTCGCCCTCCACAACCTCAGGTCCACCTCAGAGCACGCCAGTCAGGGCAGCAGGCTCCCCTGTCCCTAGTCCAGCAACAAGCGACAATAGGGTGAAGCAGGCAATGAAAAGGTGATGCATGTATAGTTAAAGATTAATCACTGCAAGTCCAACAATGATCTTGGTATGTAGATGAAGCTTATGGTCATGTAGTGTTTATTAATTGACACAGGTTAACATGACAGTGGTTTTTATTTTCTAGAGTACTGAATATTGATGTCTGGCATGCTTTTAATTAGTTAATTGTAATCTTGATAATTGACAATGAAGTAAAAACCATCAACTAAAGCCATACATTTTTATAATTGTCTCATTGTAATGTAGACTGCCTGGTTTACAGTACCTAACATAATCTTTTTCTCATTTCCACATCAGGCAATTCCCTGGCATGTTCAATAACAATCAGCCAAGAGGGAAAAGGAGATTTTACACACCCACCCCCCCGACTGCGAAGAAGACGGATTTCCATATTTATGTCCTCCCTGAACCTACACAGTTAACCCCAAAAGGTTCAGAGGAATTGGAACTTGCCCATGCAGGCCTTGGGAAAAGAATGATAAACATGGCAGACAACTTAAAACACGATGAGGTAATCATATTATGTTGTATACAGCATTGTAGAACGCTTGATATAGGGCAATATGAAGGTTTTGACAAAATACTGTAATATTTATCTAGCAACAATTTTGTGGGTATGACTGTTGGATGGACTACTGGATTTTTGATAACTTGTCATGGGCCCAGTTCTATTCTGCCCCTAAAAACTCAGGCTGTGAGCCTTCAGAGATTTAACTGACATCAGCTGTAAGTGAGTGTGAGAGTCTAAAAGGGTCCAGATGCCGTGATGGGAATGGGACAGCACTTAAATTTCACGTTACCTTGACTACACAATGTTGTTGACACTAGCTGGTCCCTCTGTTGTTGTTTTTTACATTTTTTAACACCCTTGTTCCAAGAGCATCCCCTGTATTTTGCCTCACAACTGTATATACGGTGGGTAATTTCCATACCATAAGTCAGCATTGATGCTGATTTATGACAAGGGGACATTAAGGGCCCATTCACTGACTTACTGACTTGCCTTTGTTTCATAGCTTGTGGCTGTACTGGAGGAGGAGTTCCCCAAACTAAAAACATTAAAAGGGGGGTGGATGTTCTACAAGAGCACAGGTAGAATTTTTCTCAATCTCCACTGATGTAAAATATGGCAGGTAATGTTATTCACATTCAAAGCCCTACTTGAATTATCATACACATCACTCTTCATGTTGTAGAGTAAGTTGTCAGACATGGTACAACGTATTTTAAGCAGACATATTATGCATATTTTTTCTGCAATCTCTTTGGTGGATCATGGCAGATCCCCTTAGTTCATGTTGTTGGGCGGCGGAGACTTTCAATAATTCCCACCGACTCGGAAGGTTACTCTACTCGTCTCCTCAAAGCTGCAACCAACAATGGCAAAAACATGGTGTATATAGTTCCACTTCAGGAGCAGTTAGACACACAGCCACTGCCGTATGACTGTCAAGAGTTCTCCAAGATGCCACACTCGAGATGTATAACATGTGGCACCAAAATGCCCCTGCAGCTGTTGCCTCTACATGTGGAGGAATGTAGCAATGTAGCAACAACTGTAAGCTGTTATTACAATATTTCTCTCATTTGTCAAATAAGTGTGTACTTAATTAAAGTTTGTGCACATGACTTTCCAGTATAGCAACAGCTGTCTTAATTTTTTTTTCTTTCTTTTCTCTTTTGGAGATGTCGTGCTCAGACGTCGAACTGTCAGACGCACCAGACGTCGAATTGTCAGATGCACCACCCACAGAGATGCAGGTAATCAGTGCTGTTTTATGTTACTTTGCAATTTCAATTTAGTAAAAATACCTTTTTTATTCTTCTTCTTTTTCATTGTTTGGAACAGCGGTGCTTTGGATAGAAAGGGTGTCCCCTGACAACACATCTCACCAAATTCACGTTGTCATAGACACACTGTGATCATAGTACTATTTCTTAGCTTAGCAAATATCACATGTCAGAGAGGTTTATTAATCATGACATTTTTCTGATTATAATTACATCCTTCCTTTCTTTCTTTCTTTTTTTTTAATTTTTGACCTTTTTCCATGTCTTCCAGCTTTGCCAAATTTGTGAGGATTTTTTGAACTCCCATCTCATGCAAGTACCTGTTGTGATGGGTAAGAAGTTAAACAGATTTATGTTAAAGATGGAAAGTAAAGACGTTTCTTTGAGTGGGATGAAGAACGTGTAGAGTGTGTGACCCCTAACTATATTACTCCTATATCCTGTGAATTCCAGAGGTGGGAATTGTGGAGTGAATGTTTTTTTTTCTCATTCAAGAGTTGTCTAACTGAAATGTGATCATGATTTGTCTCTGTTTTCAAGTAATCTTTAAATTTGATTCTGTCTGTCATAAGAATGGCTGTTGCTGACCACAGTGAAGCAGCCAACGGAGAGGAATTGCCAGGACCCTCAGTTCCACACTTACCAAAACCAACACCAGTGTCAGCAGGTGACAAAAAAAGAGCTACAACCAATATCTTTAAGAACAATCCTAAAACATACACATTAAGTTTCATACTGTAAAATAATCCTTCAAAATGCAGATGCAACTGTCATTGTTTATATGACAGATGTAGTCTCTAAGTGATGTTAGCTGATGTGAGTGTATCATTTGGAAGTTCCTTTGCACCAACCCCCCCCTTCTTCTTCATTTTTTTTTAAAATTACATTTTCAGAATGGGTGAATGAATTGGACCCCTTGAAAGCTTGTGAGTTGTTCCGAGAAGAACTGCTGCGCCATAATGCCGAATGCCCACATCTCTTTCTGGCAGTCGACACGTTTGATGCAGAAGAACAGGACAATGCATTGATTTCATTCTATAAACAACATGATGTTAACTGGGCTGCTCCTTTGAAGTGCAGGTTGAGAGGTATTACTAACAAGTGCACCATTCTTTGATTATAGATGGTCATGTGGAATAAGTGTATACTTATTTACTTTAAATCATGGGAGTTGAGTGCATGTTCCTTAATCTACAGAAGATATATATATATATATATATACTGTATGTGTGTGTGTGTATATATGTATTGGATATCATTCTGTTTGATTAATCCGAGATCATCTTAATTTTCAAGGAGATGCAGCAGTTGGCGATGGTGTCAAAAGACATGTTTTGTCAATGGCCATGCAGAAACTCAAGACTGGCTTCTCTATAAATTTAGGTTTGTATGTGTAGAGAGTGTACATATTACCTTCTGTAGGAATATGTGCATTTTTAAACATGTGTTTTCTCTTTTGCTTGTAGCCTATTCCTTTGATACTAATTTCATCAATGACTAATATTGACATGTAAACATTCAGCTTCATTTTGATAAAACTCCAAAGAATTTGGTCTGTCATTGTGATCATGCATGTTTTCAAACAGCTTGACCAACATGTGATGGCACTGGATAATAGATATACTTTATTGTTCCCATGGGAAACTTTGACTTGGACTTGGACTAAGCTAGACCCATTGCATCCATGGACAATCAACAGTACAGACAGATTATATCAAAGATCAGACAGAACACAAAAGATCACAAAATTTATAATGCAGAAAAAGCATTCACAAGCCAAACAGACCATTATTCTATACTGCAGGACCACCTCTGTAACCTCTGCTAATGTTACACTATTTAAAAGTTACACCAAAACAGACAAAAATTAGTTAAACTGATTCATTTTACACCTCTGAGCTGGGTGTACTCTGTTTGACATGACGGTAAAAGTCCATACTTTGAGTACAGTGTGTGAGAATGACAAAGTAGGATTCCAATTACAGTACCTGTTAAGATCTGCACTAGGGTTGTCACAAGAACCGATACTTCGGTACCAATTCGATGCCGACATGAAAAAAATAATACGATACTTGCTTTTTTCTGGTAACGTCAGAACCGAATATGCAACTTTTCACTCGGCGAGCCGTGTCGATTCTTGGCAGAACTGACGGGGGCAGTATACGCGTGAGCAGCACAGAGCAGTCAGCGGCGCTGAAGAAGGAAAGCTGCCGTCTTAGAAAAAATGGCTTCAGCAAGTGAGAGTGAAAGCACAACACGTCGGCTCGTCGACAAGACAGGTACTAAGAGTCGCGTGTGGAAATATTTTGCATTCGAGGCGGATGAATACGGAGCAATTCTAGACTCAAACAAGCCGACATGCAAACAGTGCCTCAGAAGTTTTCAAACGAAAGGAGGAAGCACGTCAAACATGGCCAGACACCTCAAAGACAGGCACCCCGACTTGTTTAGAGAATTCAGTGAGTTTCGAGTGAGTTTCCGTTTACTATCACTGTTGTGTCACGTCATACGTTAACCCGAATATGCCTACGTTCCGTCATTTGGGCATGAGAGTGAGCTGGGGCGCAGGCTTCTACTCTCGCTCAGTCGCTCACTCATGTAGATGTTTAACGTAATGTAACGATACGGTCTGCGTCATTATACGTAAGGCGACATGATGAGATACTGTCTGACAGTCTCTTACCTTATGTTATTTAAACTAAAAGTACCTTTTGGCAGTTGGCAGCTGGTACTGCAATTTAAATTCTGTGCAAAAAGATGTTGAAGCACAGTGGTGTTAAATACTTGACAGTTTGAAGCAGTTTTCAATAAATTAGTGAATTTAAAAGTACATGGGTTCTGTTGTTTTTTTTAAAAATTGTGGTATCGAATTAGTATCGAGAATCGTGGAAATTCACAGGTATTGGTATCGACTACTGAAATTCTGGTATCGTGACAACCCTAATCTGCACTGATCTGTAAATACTTTTCTCCTTTTTTATTAAGGCTCTGCTGCTCTTACAAACATTTTCGAAGGGGAAAAAGAACATCAGGTTCCCTCTGCAGCTGCTGTGCTTCGGGAAAGCAGCCTATTTGAGATGGCAGGTCGGATAATGGGTCATTCTTTCTTGCACAGTGGTATCGGTTTATCAGGACTCAGTTTGCCTGTGGTGACTCTGTTGACTGGCGGCAGCACTGACACTGCAGCAGCAGCACTGACCCTGCAAGACTGTCCTGATCTTGATCATCGTGAAACTATTGGTTTTGTGAGTACCACTCACTTGATGTGAATTGCAAAGCATTTCCTGTCCAGATTTGGGCTGTTTATACTGTACCTTTCAAGGTATCTTTGCATGTCACTCTTAAAATATTACTTTTTGTGAATGTCTTGTCTACCTGATTTAGCTCAAGAAAGCAGAACTTACTGTAGCAGAAACCAGCCGTGTGACTGATCTTTGCCTGTCCTGGGATCTTCCTATTCCAACCTCCACCAATCATGACTGGCTGTTCCAGGAACTCCTTACACATGCAGTAAGCATTTCACAAATCCACATTTGTGACTTGATAAAGTAGTAGACTTAGACTTCAGACTTTTATTGTCCCTTATTAGGAATGTTGTCCTTCCACCTGTCAAATCTGTTTGCAGGTACTTCGTCGAATCAAACAGCCTATCAAACAGATCCGAAAAGGCCTTAAACAAACAGGAATCTGGCCACTTGTTTCAGAAAGGCCAGATGTCCATCACGTAATCTTTCCAAGACACGAGGAGCTTAACTCACAAGTAAGCTCCCTCTTGTCTATTGGATGTATTCAATGGGCTATATGCCGAGCTGGCTGAAATCCAGGAAGTAGTGGTACTTCCTGGTTGGTACTTTCTGAATTTCAGCCAGCCAGGTGTGTCAGATTTTTTTTTTTTTTTTTTTTTTAGTCAGACACACATCAGTTTGCCAATCATGTAAGACAGGAAATAAAGGAGCTGGCTGAAATTCAGGTAGTACTAACCAGGAAGTACCACTACTTCCTGGATTTCAGCCAGCTCGGCATATTCATGAGTTTCAAATGTAGTCCTACACCTGCCATGTTGAGGACCAACACAGGTGTTTCAATTTGAGTTGTGTTTCTGATTGACGTAGGACCAATTAATTAGTTTGAAACACCTGTGGGTCCTCAACATGGCAGGTTGTAGGACTACATTTGAAACTCATGGATAGCCCATTGCAAAGACTGTGTAATTAAATTTTTCTAATCTGTTACAGTTGTGTGTAAATTCATAAACAAGTCATCAGTACTTTTTTAAAAATCATTCCACAGCTGTTTCAGTGTTAACATGAAACACCTTTGACTGTGATCCAGCACATTGTCTGGCCACAACCCAGTTGTGACAGCAACGAGGATGAAGATGACCCTGTTCCACTGGAGAAAGTCAGTCTCATCACTGGATTTTTGAGGAAGTTCATAGAGGAAGGTAACGGTCCTTGTTTCTTGTATTGCATTCATCATCTCATTTTGCACCTAGTTGCTTGGATGCTGGGACTAAGAATAAGAGCAAACATATTGCAGCTTAAGAGATGGCAGTACTGATGCACAGAAATATGAGGTGCAATGCATTTGAGGTGTCAAATTTTTCTCTTCCATAGCATCTCCAGAGGTGCTGCATGATCTCATCAAGTTCTGGGTCGGGTGGGAGCAGCTGACGAAAAAACTTGTGGTTGAGGTTGTCACCTCAACGTACCCTGTGGCTCTCACCTGCTTCCTCAAGTTGAAGCTCCCCAGCCACTACCAGACATACAAAATGTTCCATCGTGACTTAATGATGATTAACATTCATGATTAACTGATTAACATGATTAAATTACATTAACTATTGAGTTACAGAGGTTTTCTTGCCATCTTTCTTACATCCAGTTCTCTGGCAGCTTGTCCTACTAAATGTAAATGAGAGATGTGGATGTTGAGTTGGTGTTTGTCTTATACCAGTACACTGGTTATGTTTACTTTTTTTTTTCAATCTGTGCACTTGTTCTCCAGTTATTGCCATTTGTCATTACCTTAAATCTAGCTGCTAAGGTGCTACTGTGACATGATCATGAATCAGATATCTCGGCTCCTCTAGTTTCTTATGGGGAGTGAGATGATGATGTTCCATCGTGACTTAATGATGGCCCCTAGTTCCGTTAGTTCAGGCTTTGGGCTTGTGTAGGTGCACATTCCATAAAGTTTTTGTACTTCATGTAACATTCTAAAATCAAACCAGTGTATTGAGGACATTAACCTGTGTATGTCACAGAACTTTTTACAACTGAACAAAGATAAAACAGAACTACTCATCTTTGGTGCAAAGGCTCAGAGACAGAGAATTGCAGCTCATCTCAGTTCTCTGTCCCTGGAGAGCAAAAGTGAAGCCAGAAATCTGGGTGTAATCATAGACAGTGATCTAAACTTTAAGAGCCATACCAATCACATCACAAAATCCGCTTTTTATCATTTAAAAAATATTTCAAAATTAAGAGGCTTCCTGTCAAAAGCAGACTCTGAAAAATTAATTCATGCATTCATAACAAGTAGACTAGACTACTGTAATGGTCTATTTACTGGCCTCCCAAAATCAGCTGTACAGCGATTACAGTTAATTCAAAATGCGGCTGCACGCGTTCTCACTGGAACAAAAAAGTTCGAACACATTACACCTGTTCTTAGATCCCTACATTGGCTCCCCGTCAAAACTAGAATTGATTTTAAGATTCTGCTACTTGTATATAAAGCTCTAAATGGCCTCGCACCTCAGTATATAAAAGACATGCTCATCAGATATGAACCAGCAAGAACTCTCAGGTCCACCGGCAGCGGTCTTTTAACCATCCCTCGTACTAACTCTAGAGCAGGGGAGGCTGCCTTCTGTATCTATGCCCCAAGTAAATGGAACACCCTGCCTGAGGACCTGAGAGACGCTCCTACACTGAGCATTTTTAAAAGCAGGTTAAAAACCTTCCTTTTTTCTAAAGTTTATGACTAAGTTTCTGTGTGTGTGTGTGTGTGTGTATGTGTATGTGTGTGTCTGTGCGTGCGCATGCATGTGTCTGTTCTGTATATTGTAAGATTTGTAAAAGCTGCATGCGCTGGTTCTTTGTATAATTGCACAGACTTTCTGCACTTGTCATGTATTCATGTTGTCGCTATGTATAAAGCACATTGTGTTACATTGATTTGTATGAAATGTGCTATAGAAATAAAGTTTGATTGATTGATTGATTGAAACCTGTATCCTACATTAACTATTGAGTTACAGAGGTTTTCTTGCCATCCTTCTTACATCCAATTCTCTGGCAGCTTGTCCTACTAAATGTTAATGAGAGATGTGGATGTTGAGTTGGTGTTTGTCTTATACCAGTACACTGGTTATGTTGACATTTTTTTTTCAATCTGTGCACTTGTTCTCCAGTTATTGCCATTTGTCATTACCTTAAATCTAGCTGCTAAGGTGCTACTGTGACATGATCATGAATAGATATTTTGGCCCCTCTAGTTCCTTATAGTGAGATATTTGGTTGTAATAATGCCACCGGTTTCTACACCTAACTTGTGCATGATATGTTTCTAAAATAAATTTTTTTTTGGAAAAATATAATTGTCCAGTATTGATGTTATACCCTTTAAAAAAACAAAACAAAACACTACATTGAATGACATTTCTTTATTGTGTTTCACAGATGGTATGCAAGGCTCAAGTGAAAAGGATGCAGATGTCAATCTACAGCATGCATTCATGTATCCTGAAGTAGGTTCTCAACATATTGGACAGTGCTTAGATATATGTCCACCCCAAAACAATCTGACTCTTGTAGTGGGTCAGTGTTGTCCTGCAGTTCCATCATTTGAGGGTCTGAGAGAGGGCTTTCCAGAGTAGGGACATTGACGCCGGGATGAATGTCATTGATGAATCCACTCTCCTCCCATTCGATCTCTGGAATGAACAGACCCTGACAAAGAAAGACTGTCTATGTAACTATGTTAATGAAGTTTTTCTAGAAAAAAAAAAAAGACACATTTTTAACAAGAATTATTTACCTGGGGATCAGGATCAGGATCTGCAATGGGATTCAGGGCCTGTCCCACCTGCCACAGCTGATTAGGTGTCAGATTTTCCTCTGTTCTGATGGGATGGTTGTCCCATGCCTCACAGAACACGTTCAGACTGGCCTGGATCCGTGTGAGGAAGATGTAGTGGCAGCAGAAAATGTGTATGATGTTGCTGATGTCAAGCATGTTTTCTTCTTCAAGAGAGTGCAGGATGTTGTAGTACACTCCAGTTACACTCATGAACACATCACGCCAGAGCCGTTCGATTCTGTATTGGGGGCAAGGTGACATTTTTCATGAACTGTTCTTTACAAGGTTTGCACACATTTCAAAGTATTTATATAATTTTTTTTCCATAATATTTAGTCCTATTTCCTTCACTTTAAAAATTAAAGGGTCTCTGGCAGTCATAGGCCAGAAAAGATAATGCTCTTATTCCAGGAAGAAGGGGAGAGGTGCACAACATGTGCAGAGGAGAGAAGATGAGAAGGAAAAGAGCAGGAGAGGGGCCAAGAAAGAGATGTAAAAGGAAAGGAGCAGGAGCAGAAATAATATTCAACTGCGTGGATTGAGAACTTCTCCAAAACATTGTTTTAATTCATATTTTAAGAAATGTAGGCATCTTAACAATTAATGTGATACTAAAAGCTTCCAAAATGAAGGTTAACTTACCGCTGATTGTGTACACTTTTGCCTGCAATGAAGCTGTTGTTGTCAGTGCCACGAACTGTGAACATTAGCTCAGCAACTCCAACATTCTCTCCTCCATGATCTCCCCTTAAGCCTAGTTTATGCTTCTGCGTCGCAGCGACGGCGCAGCTACGTCGTCGACCCTACGCCGTCATTGAGCATTCGAAGTTCTGCGTCGAGGGAACGCGTTGTTCTGCAATTCACCGCCAAGCCGCGAGGGGTGTGGCTGTGTCTTTGTTTGGTTTCGGGGGGTTCATATCGGATTCCTTGTTTTTCTTCCGGTCAGACAGTAAACAATTGCAACTGAGATGGAGCGGATGTTTTTGGAGATGGAGCTCATGGATATTGAACAACAAATGCTGTTATTACAAATGCGCAGGCGACGCAGAAGACAATTGCGGAGATGGTCTGTCCGACCACTGAACCAGTCGAGGCTGAGAACGGGTGAATTTGCCACACTGGTTCGCCCACTGAGAAACCTGGATGAAGAAATGCACTTTCGGTACTTTCGAATGTCCACGGGCAGATTTGACGATCTTCTTCGCCGTATACAGCCTTTAATATCGCACCAGACAACGCACAGCATGCCTGTTGATGTCGCCCAGAGACTGGCGGTGACACTGAGGATTTTAGCCTCGGGTGGAAGCCAGCAAGCTGTGGCGGCTAGCTACAAACTGGCGTAGAGCACTGTGTCCAGCGCTTTGTCCAAGGTCTGCAAAGCATTGTGGACAGCCCTTCAGCCCGAGTTTTTGCCATGTCCTTCAACCAGCCAGTGGGAAGCCATGGCAGCAGATTACTGGCGGCTGTGGAACTTCCCAAACTGCGTTGGAAGCCTCGATGGTAAACATGTTACCGTAAAAGCACCGCCACATGCAGGAAGCGACTACTTCAACTACAAAGGGAGTCACTCCATTGTGCTGATGGCAACATGCGATGCCAGGTAACCGAGCTAAACAATTTAAAACGTGTTCGTTTGATCTTAGTCCATGTTATACCTGTGTACAAATCCACAGTAACCACACTAACAACATGCTCTGAATTTATGTGTTTTACAGATACCGTTTCACAATGGTGGACGTGGGAGGATATGGAAGAGAGAGCGATGGTGGCATTTTCAAAGAGAGTTCAAAAAGTTTCATTCAAAGAGTTTTCTTTATTTTCATGACTATGAAAATTGTAGATTCACACTGAAGGCATCAAAACTATGAATTAACACATGTGGAATTATATACTTAACAAAAAAGTGTGAAACAACTGAAAATATGTCTTGTATTCTAGGTTCTTCAAAGTAGCCACCTTTTGCTTTGATTACTGCTTCGCACACTCTTGGCATTTTCTTGATGAGCTTCAAGAGGTAGTCACCTGAAATGGTCTTCCAACAGTCTTGAAGGAGTTCCCAGAGATGCTTAGCACTTGTTGGCCCATTTGCCTTCACTCTGCGGTCCAGCTCACCCCAAACCATCTCGATTGGGTTCAGGTCCGGTGACTGTGGAGGCCAGGTCATCTGGCGCAGCACCCCATCACTCTCCTTCTTGGTCAAATAGCCCTTACACAGCCTGGAGGTGTGTTTGGGGTCATTGTCCTGTTGAAAAATAAATGATGGTCCAACTAAACGCAAACCGGATGGAATAGCATGCCGCTGCAAGATGCTGTGGTAGCCATGCTGGTTCAGTATGCCTTCAATTTTGAATAAATCCCCAACAGTGTCACCAGCAAAGCACCCCCACACCATCACACCTCCTCCTCCATGCTTCACGGTGGGAACCAGGCATGTAGAGTCCATCCGTTCACCTTTTCTGCGTCGCACAAAGACACGGTGGTTGGAACCAAAGATCTCAAATTTGGACTCATCAGACCAAAGCACAGATTTCCACTGGTCTAATGTCCATTCCTTGTGTTCTTTAGCCCAAACAAGTCTCTTCTGCTTGTTGCCTGTCCTTAGCAGTGGTTTCCTAGCAGCTATTCTACCATGAAGGCCTGATTCACACAGTCTCCTCTTAACAGTTGTTCTAGAGATGTGTCTGCTGCTAGAACTCTGTGTGGCATTGACCTGGTCTCTAATCTGAGCTGCTGTTAACCTGCGATTTCTGAGGCTGGTGACTCGGATGAACTTATCCTCCGCAGCAGAGGTGACTCTTGGTCTTCCTTTCCTGGGGCGGTCCTCATGTGAGCCAGTTTCTTTGTAGCGCTTGATGGTTTTTGCGACTGCACTTGGGGACACTTTCAAAGTTTTCCCAATTTTTCGGACTGACTGACCTTCATTTCTTAAAGTAATGATGGCCACTCGTTTTTCTTTACTTAGCTGCTTTTTTCTTGCCATAATACAAATTCTAACAGTCTATTCAGTAGGACTATCAGCTGTGTATCCACCTGACTTCTGCACAACACAACTGATGGTCCCAACCCCATTTATAAGGCAAGAAATCCCACTTATTAAACCTGACAGGGCACACCTGTGAAGTGAAAACCATTTCAGGTGACTACCTCTTGAAGCGCATCAAGAGAATGCAGAGTGTGTGCAAAGCAGTAATCAGAGCAAAAGGTGGCTACTTTGAAGAAACTAGAATATAAGGCGTATTTTCAGTTGTTTTACACTTTTTTGTTAAGTACATATTTCCACATGTGTTAATTCATAGTTTTGATGCCTTCAGTGTGAATCTACAATGTCAATAGTCATGAAAAGAAAGGAAACTCATTGAATGAGAAGGTGTGTCCAAACTTTTGGTCTGTACTATATATATATATATATATATGTGTGTGTGTGTGTGTGCATATGTATATGTATATATATATATATATATATATGTGTATATATATATATTTATATATATATATATATGTATATATACATACACACATATACATATGTGTGTGTGTATGTATATATATATATATACACACATATATATATATATATACATACACACACATATAATGTTTGTACATACATACATACATACATACATACATACACATGTATGTATAATATATATAGTTATTAATGTATAATAATTTATTGTGCTTTTCTATACAGGACTAGGCATGAGCATGGACAAGCAGGTCTACAACTACCGCCACTCCAGGGCCAGGCGGGTAATTGAAAACACATTCGGCATCATGACTGCGCGGTGGAGAATTCTTGGGAGACCAATAGAGTTCGCCAGTTTTTAAAAACCAGTTTGTTTGTTTTTAAAAACCTTTTTAACTCCACCAACAAGTGGACTATCTGTTGGCACCAAGGCCGGGGTCCAACTCACCTCCCCTGTGGTGGTGTGTGTCCCGGGGTGACGGATCCCCAGCACAGGCTGAAGCATGATGGCGGTCTGTGAATCTTGTCTCCCCACCCTCTCAAAACTGAGGGAGAGTGTCTGTGGTCTGAAGGCTGACCTCAAGGAGAGGGACAAGATCCTTATGGATTTCTCCACCGTCGCCACGACCCAGTCAAAACTGATCGCCCACCTGAAGGCATCCGGCGCTGGTGACCGGAGCATGATGGCCGCGGACAACACCACCCTGCCGTGGACCGGCTCCATAACCACCGGATCTCCGGCACCAGCACTCGCCGAGCTCCGCTGGCACCACCAGGGAGCCAAGCCAAAGTCATCGGCACCCTCCACCTCCTGCCTTCGCCCCGCGGAGTGGCAGTGCTCCATCAGGGAGGATGGAGGGGCGGCTCCAGCACCGGTGAGCTCAACGCCACTGAAGCCGAGGGAATCCTGGTCAGTGGTGACCAGAGGCACCGGGGCTCGTCCATCTCCCCCTGCTCCGCCTCCGGATCTTCCGCTGGAAAACAGGTACGACATCCTAAGCCTGCAGGATTTCCCTCCCATGGGAGCGTGCTCCAGCTCGCCTCCGGGACCTGTCCACCCAGCTGGTCGTGGCTCTCGCCAGCCCAGGAGCCGGGGTCCGCGCGTCTAGCCTGGCCCCTCCTCTCCATCTCGGCCAGAAACAACCGCGGGCCGGCGCCACCAACCGGGTCCCATTCTGCCAGCGGCGCACCTCCAGGCAACCCGCGGAGCAGCGCACCTCCAGGCAGCCCGCGGAGCAGCGCACCCCCTCCGTGCTGGTCGTCGGGACCTCGATGGTCAGGCACGTGACGGTGCATGGCGGCCGGACCTTCTGCCACCCTGGAGCCCGCGTCAAGGAGGTTGAGTCCTCCGCCCTCCAGCTGTGTGCTCAGCACAGCTCGGCCTCCACGCTGGTCCTGGAGGCCGGAATTAATGACCTCAGAAACCAGCAGTCCGAGATCCTCAAGCAGGACTTCAGGTCCATGGTGGACCGCCTGCTGGACACGGGGAAGCGGCTGGTTATTTCCGGCCCGCTTCCCTCGCCGCGCTATGGTGACGTCATCACCAGTCGCCTCCGCCAGCTGCACCTGTGGCTGAAGGGATACTGCCTTGCCAAAAGTATCCCATATGTGGACAATTTTATCGCTTTTTTAAACAGACCCCACCTTTTTAAACCAGACGGCCTACACCCAAATCAGGAGGGGTCAAGGCTTTTATCAGTCAACATTGACCTGACTGTCCGCACCACAACCACCTCCTGACTCACTACACCCATACACAGGCCCCCTGCATCTCACTCACACTCACCTCCACCCCCCCCTACCTACATCATACACGCCCCTCCCTCAGTGACCCCAGTGGCACAGGACAATATTCCATAATATCACACAGACAAATGAGACCCAAGACTGTTTTTAGATCAAACTGTGTTTTTAACATTCCACCGGAAAAAAGTGATGAGTGCACGTTCAGCACAGATGTTAAAATGGCTGTGCTGAACGTGCGCTCTCTTTTAAACAAATCTTTTATTATAAATGATATAATTTTAGATAATAACCTGGACAGCATTCTCCTAACAGAGACATGGCTTGGGACTGACGCACCTGTTGTTCTCACCGAGGCTTCCCCACCAAATTTTAACTTTTTATTTTCTACTAGGGGGTGCAGAAGAGGGGGCGGTACTGCTTCAATCACAAAGACCAACATGCACACAAACGAAGTCAATTTTAACAAATACTCTTCTTTTGAATACCATGCCTTCGTTTTTAGCAGTCCACCCATCCTCTGCATAGCTGTCTACCGACCACCCCAGTATTCCACTTCTTTTATTAGTGAATTCTCAGAGCTTTTATCAATTATTCATACCTCTTTTAACAGAATTTTAATAACCGGTGATTTTAATTTACACGTCGACATCTCCTCAGACTTAATGTCCAGAGAATTTTTAAACCTTTTACACTGCCTCGATTTTAAGCAGCATGTCACGCAGCCGACCCACAGCAGGGGACGCACCTTGGACCTGGTTATATCTTATGGTCTGTCCGTTGGTGCGCCCTCTGTTGTGGACCTGGCTGTGTCTGACCACTTTTGTGTGTTTTTTACAATCACCAGTTTTAATCAGCGGGAGGCCCCTGTGAGAACAGTGAGGAAACGCTACCTAACTTCTGAAGTGGCTGCAAATTTTATCCAGATCTTACAGAGCACTCCTGCAGAAATTCTACCAGCACCCTGCGATTTTATTACTGACAACTTTAACAATAAAATAAAGTCAACACTGGACTCAGTGGCTCCACTTCTTATCAAAACGATTAAAACAAGACCTACACCCCCGTGGAGAACTGAGGAAATTAAAAAACTCAAAAGGGAATGCAGGAGTGCTGAAAGGAGATGGAGAAAATCAAAGTTGACAGTTCACCATGACATACTACGTCAACACCTCAAAATTTACAATAACACAGTCAAACAGGCAAGAATCTCCCACTTCCAAAACCTAATCCATGACCATAAAAACAACCCCAAATTCTTATTCTCCACAATCGATCTTTTAACAAACAAAAATTTTAAAAAATCCTCCAAGACACCAGATAACGCCCTTAGCGAGGATTTTGCAGACCACTTCAGAAGAAAAATCAATGACATCAGATCCAGTCTTTTATCCCAACAGCTTTTAATACCTGGATCATTGCTTTTACCCGAGGAAACACTGGAGAGTTTTGCCCTGGTTGATGCGAGGACACTTGGTCGAGTTTTCTCCCAGGTAAAACCCACAACCTGCCTTTTAGATCCCATTCCCACACCGTTTTTTAAAACACTCTATGGATTCTTTGAGGAACAGCTGCTGTATTTGGTGAATTGCTCTCTTCAGACGGGTGTCTTCCCCACCTCCTTTAAAACAGCGTGGTGAAGCCCCTTCTGAAGAAGAGTGATTTAGACCCCAATGTTTTAAATAACTACCGGCCTGTATCCAACTTACCATTTTTAAGTAAAATTTTAGAAAAACTTGTTTTTAATCAAGTAAACAAATTTTTAAACTCAAAACATATTTTAGAGAGTCACCAGTCTGGTTTTAGGATGAACCACAGTACAGAGACAGCACTTTTAAAGATTTTAAATGACATCAGGTATAATTTGGATAACAACAAACTCACAGTCTTGGTACTACTGGATCTAACCGCCGCCTTCGATACAGTAGACCATCACATTTTATTAAATAGACTGAGGAACCTGGTCGGCCTCTCTGGTACTGTTTTTAACTGGTTCACATCCTACCTCACTGATCGAAGTTTCTTTGTAAGTATGGATACATGTTCCTCAGGAACCCATAAGATAAAGTGTGGGGTTCCCCAAGGGTCAATTTTAGGTCCAACTCTTTTTAATCTTTACATGCTGCCCCTTGGGGACGTCATCAGGAGGCACGGCATCAGCTTCCATAGTTATGCTGATGATACACAACTGTACATCGCTGTGTCGCCTGATGACACAGGGCCAATTGATGCCCTTTTAAACTGTATCTTAGACATTAAGTCATGGATGGCAGCAAACTTCCTACAGCTCAACCAGGAAAAAACAGAGGTTTTAGTCATTGGTCCTGAAGGCCAGAGAGAGAAACTTTTACCAAAGTTACAGGATTTTAAACCCTCAAAATCAGTTAAAAATCTCGGCGTGATTTTTGACTCTGAGCTCACTTTTATTCCACACATCAAAAACATAGCAAAGATAGGTTTTTACCATCTTAAGAATATAGCCAGAGTCCGCCCGTTTCTCTCTCAGGCCAGCACGGAGGTGCTGATGCATGCTTTTATCTCTTGTCGTTTAGATTATTGTAATGCCCTGCTCTCTGGTCTTCCCAAAAAGAGCATGCATAACTTACAATTATTACAAAACTCAGCTGCACGAGTGCTGACGAGGACCAGAGGGCGGGAGCATATTACACCTGTTTTAAAATCGCTGCATTGGCTCCCTGTGCGCTTCAGGATTGATTTTAAGGTTCTTCTACTAGTTTTTAAGTGTCTTAACGGTCTTGGGCCTTCTTATCTATCTGCATTACTTTTACCCTATCAACCCTCGCGGACCCTGAGGTCCTCCGGTACTGGCCTTTTAACGATACCACAAGTTAGAACTAGAACACACGGGGAGGCGGCATTCAGTTATTATGGCCCCCGATTGTGGAACAGCCTCCCAGAGAACCTCAGGGCCGCAGAGAATGTTGATGTTTTTAAAAAGAGGCTCAAGACCCATCTTTTTAATCAGGCTTTTAACTGAACTCATTTAACTCTTTCTAAGTTCTTACATTTTTTATTATTATTTATTACTATCCTTATTTATTTATTTATTTTATTTTATTTTATTTTTTTTATTTTTTTTTGTATTATTATTTATTTATTTATTTATTTTTTAACTTATTTATTTATTATTATTTATTTATTTACATATTTATTTATTTATTATTATTATTATTATTATATTTTTATTTTTAGCTTAGTCTATCCTGTTTTATTACTTTATTGTTTTACTTCAATGTTTTATTTCAATGTTTTAGTCGTTATTTATGGTCTATTTTATACATTCTATTGTTTTATTCCCTCAGTTTTAGCTTCTATACCTTTTATCTTATTTTACTGTTTTAGCCCCTCGATCTTCCAGTGTTTCCTCCTGGGGGCCTACCACACCGGGAGTTGCTTCTGGTCCACCGATGGGGGTGCTGTCCCGTGGATGGCCCTGGCCCGGGTGGCTAGAGAGCTCTACACCTTGGTGTGGAGCCTCATGTCTGCCTTGGCTCGGGGGGTCTATGTGGTGGCGCCCCTGCAGTCATGGACCATGATTCCTCTCGCTGTGCATGGCCCCCAAAGGTAGCTTCTTCCTCACCTGTGATTTCGGTGCCCAGCCATGTCTCCTTAGTAGGGTTGTCACGATACCAGAATTTCAGTAGTCGATACCAATACCTGTGAATTTCCACGATTCTCGATACTAATTCGATACCACAATTTAAAAAAAAAACAACAGAACCCATGTACTTTTAAATTCACTAATTTATCGAAAACTGCTTCAAACTGTCAAGTATTTAACACCACTGTGCTTCAACATCTTTTTGCACAGAATTTAAATTGCAGTACCAGCTGCCAACTGCCAAAAGGTACTTTTAGTTTAAATAACATAAGGTAAGAGACTGTCAGACAGTATCTCATCATGTCGCCTTACGTATAATGACGCAGACCGTATCGTTACATTACGTTAAACATCTACATGAGTGAGCGACTGAGCGAGAGTAGAAGCCTGCGCCCCAGCTCACTCTCATGCCCAAATGACGGAACGTAGGCATATTCGGGTTAACGTATGACGTGACACAACAGTGATAGTAAACGGAAACTCACTCGAAACTCACTGAATTCTCTAAACAAGTCGGGGTGCCTGTCTTTGAGGTGTCTGGCCATGTTTGACGTGCTTCCTCCTTTCGTTTGAAAACTTCTGAGGCACTGTTTGCATGTCGGCTTGTTTGAGTCTAGAATTGCTCCGTATTCATCCGCCTCGAATGCAAAATATTTCCACACGCGACTCTTAGTACCTGTCTTGTCGACGAGCCGACGTGTTGTGCTTTCACTCTCACTTGCTGAAGCCATTTTTTCTAAGACGGCAGCTTTCCTTCTTCAGCGCCGCTGACTGCTCTGTGCTGCTCACGCGTATACTGCCCCCGTCAGTTCTGCCAAGAATCGACACGGCTCGCCGAGTGAAAAGTTGCATATTCGATTCTGACGTTACCAGAAAAAAGCAAGTATCGTATTATTTTTTTCATGTCGGCATCGAATTGGTACCGAAGTATCGGTTCTTGTGACAACCCTACTCCTTAGCAACAGCTAGTGTATGTGTGTGGGTGTGTGTATGTTTGTGTGTGGGTGTGTATGTCTGTCCGTATGTCTGTGTATGTGTGTGAGTGTGTATGTAAATGTGTATCGATATAAAAAGTTTGCCAACTGTTTCACAAACCACTCATCCTGCTGGTCCCTCTTTCTTTTCGGCCGAGACACGGGGGTGAGGCCGCTGCGTGAATGACTCCTGACACTTAAACCTAACTTGCTTCTGTAATGCTAACTCTAACATGTCAAACTGTATGATGTGTTTGAGGACTAATTCATCTAACTAACCAGCATACGGTAGCACCCGAAATGGTAAACACAGCCGATAAACAACCAAACAAAAAATACAGCTGAATGCATTTACTTTCTGTCACTGAAAACAGGTTTCAGACCTGATTTAGCGTCACGATTCATGCTAAACAGTCATTCATAATTCTGGAATATGACTTATGTAAAAGATTCACAAGAAATTAGTACTTTTTACTTACACTTGAACTGCCAGAGGCCATCTTTCCTCTTCGCCGTCCTGCTAGCTTCCAGCCTCTCGCCCAAACAGCACGGGCTGCCTGCCTGCCTGCCTACCTGCCTGCCTGCGGTGCACGTTTTAATGACATCATAATCACCCCTCGTGGGGGAGACACATGATTGGCTGTAAAGGAGGGAGACATCTGATTGGCTACAGACAACCTCCTCTTAGAAAAAACGCATTTGTGGATCAGAGTCACGTCAGGGGAGTCTCAAAACTTTCACACACAAATGCAGGGAGGTTTACAAATTAAAAGCACTTTGTAAATACAGGTCCAACAGTTCATATATGAATGTAACAAGCCCCAAATGCGTATTTGATGAAGATTGCAAATACTTTAACGTTCATGTATTTGTGATTTTTTTTTAGATTTGTGTGTGCATTGGAAATATGTTTATGAAACTTATTTTTTATATGTGAATATTTGTTACTTACATATGAAATGAAACATATTTGTGTGTGCATTGAAAATGTATTTGTGTTTTGAGTCACATGTATATACAAATCCCCAAATACATTTGTGAATCTTTTTTGTGCATTTATTAATTTCTGTGTGCATTTATTCATTATGAGACTGTTCTAGCTCCATAAGTACACATACAACAAAATAGAATGAAAGGAAGACATAGCGTGACCATAGACAAAAACTAACCTAAAAAAATACATTTTATACAACAAAAAGAAAAAAAAAGAAAAAAAAAAAAGGGAGACAGTGATGCACTAGTACTTGAGTTTACAACCTAACAAAGTTTCCGGCCTAACATGAGGACAGTCTGGGTCCAGTTAGAAAGTGGAGTGGTCAGATCACTTAATGCAGAGGGGTCACTCAAAATAAACAGATGGGTGAACAGGATATTCGGGTCGATAATTTTCTCTACGATTGCATGTAGGGAAGACCAAAATGCCTGAATTTTTGGGCAACACCAGAGCATGTGTACTAGAGTACCATTTTTGTCCTGACACCTCCAGCATTCCGAGTTGTCAACCAAACCAACCTTGTGCAGCCTGGATGGTGTCCAATAAATTCTATTCAGTATTTTGAATTGGATAAGTCGTGTTCACAGTTCCCTTGACATTTTTTTCCCATTTCTAAGAATTCTGCCTCATTCTGCATCTATGAATGACACCTTTAGGTCAGTTTCCCATGTCATTTTAAGGGACAATATATTAGAGTCCAAGGCCGTAAGGATCATAGCGTAGTAAGCAGAGGCTTCATGGCCGCGCCCAAAAATTGTAAGGACCTTCTCTAACATGTCACTGCTCGGTGGGACTAATGAAGGGGAACCGAAGACCTGCACCAGGAGGTGTCTTAACTGAAAATACTTCCATTGTTGATTACGTGGTAAGTCAAATTCCTGTCTAAGTGCCTCAAAAGATTTTAATGTCCCATCATGGTACAAGTCTCCGAGCACCCTAATCCCTTTTTGCAACCAGAACTTCGAGAGATGGATATTTATTTATACAGAGCTTGGGATTTTGCCAGATCCTGGCAGACTAGTGCAAATACGGATCAAAATTAAAGATCTTAGCTACTCTCTTCCAGACCCACTGAATATGGGACAAAACGGGATGTGACTGATTCTGTTGGGCTAATTTAGCTGTGATGTCTGCTATTGGTGTAAGGGGGGAGGACACAGTGCTTTTGAGGTGGAACCACGGGGGGGCTCTCTCTGGGGGCAAAGACCACTGTGCCATATGCCTGATGGTAAACGCATAATGGTAAAACAGCAAGTTGGGCACACCTAATCCTCCTCTGTCCACTGGCCTCTGCAGCTTTCGCAGGTTCACCCTGGGGCGTTTGTTATTCCATAAAAATGTATTACAAAATTGATCAAATTGTTTGAAATAGTGCAAAGGAATTTGGACTGGGAGAGCTTGTAGCAAGTAGTTTGATTTCGGAGCGCAAATCATTTTAATGATGTTTGCCTTGCCCCACATAGAGAGATACAATGGAGACCACCGCTCTATATCAGCCTGCAGTTTGTCCAATAGGGGGTCAAAATTTGTTTTGATCAGATCTGTCAATATGGGGGGGAATGTTAAACCGAGATGTTTAATGCCTTTCTTAGGCCAGGTAAAAGTGCCTGACTGGAAGAGGGATTTGGGACAATATGGTGTGAGAGGAAGAGCCCCGGATTTTGTCCAGTTGACTTTATAACCCGAAATGGATGAAAACTTGTCAATAATTTGAAATAGGGATGCAAGAGAATGTTCAGGATCTGTGACAAACAAAAGGATATTGTCTGCATACATCATCAATTTATGACATTTGTCACCGATTTGTATCCATGGAAATGCAGGTTCTTTATGTATAGCAACCGCTAGCGGTTCAAGTGCAACTGCAAAAAGCAGAGGAGAGAAAGGGTCTCCCTCTCTCGTGCCTCTTCCCAGTTCAAATGGGAGGGAGATGATGCTGTTCGTAAAGCACTGACGCTGTGGGGTGAGTGTATATGAGACTAATCCAAGCTATGAACTTTTTGCTGAAGCCGAAACATTCCAGGGTGGAGAGCAGATAATGCCACTCCACCCTGTCAAACGCCTTTTCGGCATCCAGCGAGATAGCAGCCATGGGAGAGTGTTATCCTGAGTAGCCCACATAATATCAATAAGTCTTCTGATGTTGTTAGCTGAGGAGCGTGAACGTATAAAGCCAACCTGGTCAGGATGGATCAAGGAGGTTATTACCTTGTCCAGAAGGTTAGCTAAAGTTTTAGATAGTATTTTACTGTCACAGGAGGTCAAACTAATAGGTCTAACATTTTTACAGTCAGGTCTTTTCCTTCCTTCAAGATAAGGGTGATAGTGGCCTCAGATAATGAGGGAGGGAATTTTCCCTTCTCGAGAGCTTCATTATAGGTGTCTAGGAGTAATGGTGCTAGTTCCTCAGCATAAGCTTTATAAAACTTGGCCGTGAAGCCATCTAAACCTGGTGCTTTACTTGAAGGACGTCGTTTAACAACGTCTCTTATCTCCTCAATAGTAATAGGTGATTCAAGATGTTCAAGCTGGTCCTCTGACAACACTGGCAGATTAAGAGTTGATAGAAAGGATGTAAATGTCTTTTCTGCCCTCCTAAGACTCTGAAGTATAAAGTTTTACATAAACGTCTCTAAAGGCCGCATTAACCCCCTTGGGATCAGTCAGGACACACCCATGGTCCCTCCTAATAGCAGAAACCAACCTGGTAAGATTTTCAGAGGACATTTTTTTTTTAAGTTTGATTCTGCAGTTATGATCTGTTTTTCGAGCCCCTGGAGCTTAGCATTGTTTTCCTTCTTTCTGAATGATGAGTGTTGAATTAGGTGACCTCTCAAAAAGGCTTTCAAAGCCTGCCACGCTACCCCTGCTGACAGAGCCGTTGGTAGATTGGTCTCTATATAGAGGTTAATTTGTGATCTAAGTGATTCCTTAAAGGTCTCATCTAATAGAAGGCTAGAATTTAATCCCCATCTAGTTGACCTAGCTGGCTTATTAAAGGACAGAATATGGAGAAATATTGGACTATGGTCTGAAATAATTATATTACCAATGTCACTCGCTCCCATAGCTGATACCAGTGAATGAGACACCAAAAAGAAGTCTATTCTGGAAAACGAGCTATGTGGTGAAGAGAATAATGTAAAATCTCTTGATGATGGGTTTTGTAGCCGCCAAATGTCTACTAGACCAGATGCTTTGGACATATCTTTGAGCACTGCATGTGCCCTAGTAGTGCAGGCCGTTGGAGAGCCACAATCTAATATAGGGTCCATTACCTCATTAAAATCACCCCCTATGATAATTGGATAGTCCCCCAAATCATTCAGTTTCTTCTCAAGTAGCCCAAAAAATGCAGGATCGTCTCTATTTGGAGCGTACACATTCGCTAGTATGATACCATTTCCCTGGATCTCACAAAGCATCAACAGCATTCTCCCTGCCTCATCTGCACTCTCTATTAAGCATTTAAATTGTAGTCGCTTGTTAACTAAAGTTGCCACTCCTCTGCTCTTACTACTGACTCTCTAACCCGCCTCTCTAACCTGAAGCCACTATGAACGGTGCCCCACCCACCCCACACACACATTCCGGCCCAAAGTCAGGCAGTGACGACCACCCAACCTCCTACCTGCCCGACACGAGCGTGACCATTAACCATAAAGAGGAAGATATTTCAAACTTTGGCCCAATTGTGTGACCCATGACGCCCATATGCAAAAACCAGAATAATGGGCAAACATTGTATTTGTATATTTCAGCTTTTTGTTTACTAATGTTTGATATGTTCCACTGGAGCGAGTGATTTGATGTTCTTTTTCTAAGTGTGAAATTTCCTTTTCCAGTTCACTAATTTCAGCCATGTGTCTTTTCTTTGAGCCATTGGTGTAAGAAATTATCTGTCCTCTTAAGTAGGCTTTCATTGTGTCCCACAGTATAAAGCTATTGGGGGAAGGGGGACAGTTTGTTTCACAAAAGATCCTGATTTGGTCTCTCACAAACTGACGGAAGTCTGTTTTTTTGAGCAGAGTTGGGTTCAGCCGCCATCTATATGGTCCCTGCACTTTGTCTGGTATTAACATTGAGAGTGTCAGTGGGGAGTGATCCGAAATGATCCTAGGTAGATATTCACTTTCCAGAACTCTGTGGGTTAATTGGTGAGATGTAAGAAAAAAATCTATCCTTGTATGAGAATTATGGGGACACGAATAGAAGGTGTAGTTAGTCAGGTTCATTATATTTAGATTTTAACCTTTTTGGGAATTTTTGGGGGATTTGCTAAACTTTACATTTTTGGAAAGGTAATTGTATAAGGAGTCAGAAAATCAATGTTTGCATTTGCTCAGATGTCTATATCACGGCCATATTGAAGTTTAAAAAATGGCTGCCGTAAAACTTCAATTTGTAATACCTCGGCTTCTGAATAAGCTGGAATGTTGATTTTAACTGCTAAACCCACATTTTCAGGGTCAGGGAATCAAATGGTGCTAGTTACAAAGCTACAAAGCTTTACCACATTAACCCATAGTTAATAAGATAGATGCATAAGTGGGTCAAAAATGACCCGGTGTGTTTGTTTTCTTGCAATATCATTGTAATGAAAAGTTGTTCGCATTTAATATTCCATGTTCCTCAAAAAACATGCTTTTTTTATCATCCCATTGAAATACATCCACAATATGGGTAAAAAAAAAAAACTACACATCACAAGCAGTTGGTCAGATAACTCAGAGTTCCTTTTATTGATGAGTTTTTTCTTTGAGTTTAAAATTAGCTAATGTAAAACTTGGATGTTCTGGAACTATCCACATGCACATTTAGACCACAGTATGATTAAGCAACCTTTTTAATTAGACAGTTTCTATATATCATCATCATCATCATCATCATCATCATCATCATCATCGCTTTCATGCATCACGGCTTGGGAATCGTCATCGTTCTGGCACTGGCTGCTGCACTGAAACATGTCAGTACAGGCTAAATCCTTGGCTGCCTGTGCCCATACTCTTGTTTGGACATTGACATCTCAAGATGTGCTGCTTCAGAGCTCCAAGTGTTGGAGGGAGCTTGTCCATGTCCAAACAAGAGTATGGGCACAGGCAGCGATTGCTCTGCAGGATCCACAGCTGGATCCTCTGCAAAACGGATACAGTAGGTACTACTTCAAAGTGGCCATTTCACTCGCGGGGAGCGAGATTCGCGCAACGCGTGAAATGTAAGTGACAACTGTAGCCACTAGGTGGAAGCATAGTACTGAATTGCAGCTCAAACGATTTTGGGACAATTCCACATTTGACCACAATGTAGCTGCAATGGAGAGTGGCGCTGTTTTAGGCTACAGGTAGAGTGAATGGAGAGGGGGACTGCTAAACCGTATCAGATTGATTCAGACTGATTGTTTCACAGCGGTGGGACACCTCAGTTATCTGGGTGACCTTGGATAATCACTTGTGCTTTCTTTGTTTTACAGTAGAGCTAAAATATGACCATTAGTTGTTTTTTAAGGAACATTTGTTTACTGGTAAAATTGCCGACCTGAATTATTGTCACAGTCCGCCCCCGTGAGCCTATATCACGGCCTGACTGGATGTTGCTTAAATATAAGAATAGCCTATAATATCTGATACCCTAAAGACATCTGAGGTTGTGATTTCGCTCGCTCGCTCGCTGCAGCCACGGCTAATAAGCGGAGGCAGAAACAATTACGCACAGCCTACAGAAGTTTCAACGTCCATATAAGCATTTAAGAAATGATTCTTATCAGTTCCATAATTCAGAGAGGATTTTTACTCAACGAAAAAATGTATAAAGATCAGTTTTTAGGTTGAAGACACGACAGCAGCACGTATGTCCAGACGCTGATGTGTGTTATGACTGACGTATAGCTCCCCTGGTAGAGCAGCTCCCTCAGTAAGCAGAATCTTCTGCTAGTATGAGTTCGAATCTCAGTGTAGGCTGTAACTTTAGTTAGTGTGTTTTCTTTTCTCATCATCATTATGATCACATATAGCTCCAAGTTTGAGCAAATAAATGAGCAAATGAGCATTAATTCTCCGCCGGGCCGCGGCACCAGCTTTCCTGCTTGTGTACATAAAATACATTAAATTCTGACACCACAACTGTAGCGTACGGAAATATCAACAGATGATAACCAGAAAAAAAAACGTTCTATTGATCTGATTCACCGGCTGCTTTCTTTCTTTCAGTTGTGGTGTCAGAATTTAACACAAATATTTGTGCTTTCTATTCCTTATATTTTCTACAACAGGCTTATAGAAAGAAGAACGACGCCACGTCATGTCAGACAGTTTTCTCTAGCTTCATTAAAATACATAATCAGCAGCTTCACAGTAGTCGGATATACAGAAGGTTATTTAAAGCGGAGTGAGTCCCTGAAGCAGTCTCCCTGCAGGAGGAGATCCCTTGGCCAAGTGATCAATGTATTTGTTGCAGACCTCTTTGCTGTCCTCAGCGCGCAGGGGTGGGGGTGGGGGCGCTGGCGTAGCAAGCTTTTCAAAAGTGTGGGGGATGGATGTGGTCTTTCCAGTTAAGTGAACTTGTTCCAGATGCCTTAACATTTGCATTCCCCCATACTGAGGAATGTGCGTAGGGGACGAGAAGTAAGCACCATCCAGGATGTGTCCATCCTGCATTCGGAGGTGGAGAAGCTCATTAAGCTGTGTCTGGCCCTGCCAATGGCCGCGTTTCCCAGATTCGTTAAGAAGCTCTTAAGTGCTAAGATCTTCTTAGGAGCGCTCTTAAGAACGCTGTGAAAGAAGGATGTGTTTCCCAGAGTCGCTCTTAGCTTAAGAAGATCTTTCACTAAGAAGGAAATGTAAGATCGAGCTGACCCACTCTTAACAGCCTTCTTAGCGACCAAATGCTCAGTGATCAAGCCGCGTCAGGGAAATTTACATCTTCCACTTTTCGAAATAATAAAACAATGCTCAATGTTGAAATGCACTCATAGCTGCGGACCACTGGCGCAAGAAACATAGGTTAATAGAAGAAGAAGAAAAAAAAACTTTTTATTGAATTACACGTTTAAGTTTTCCACACACATCTGCATATGAGTTTATAGTACTACACATAAAAATACAACAACCCTGTGGCATTTCACAGATATCAAGGAAACAAATGTAATTAAACTCAGCTGAACCTCATCCAGAGAGGCTTCACCTGCTACTCTATATAAATGCGTTGCCAAAGTCCGCGCGTGTGAGAAACCATGGCTGCATTACAGCACATTCTCGCTGCGAACCAACAGCGTCGCCGTGCGCGAAGCCAGACGGTTTACATAAATGCATATGTGCGTCAGCACTTCTCCCCACTGGACGTGCTGTCAGACCGGGCTGTCCAGGCAAAGTACCGGCTGCCCCGTGCGGAGATCCAACGGCTGATCACTCTGTGTCTCCACACATCCAGAGAGCAACCCGCTGCAATTGTGGCCTCAGCCCGGAGGTGCAGCTCCTGGCTGCGCTGCGTTTTAACGCAGTGGGGAGCTTCCTGGAGGTGGTGGGGGACGGCACTGGCCTCAGCAAGGCATCGGTGTCACAGAGTGTGGCAGCTGTGACACCGATTCTCCTGCGCCATGCCATGGATGGCACCCTCATTCCAATCCACAATCCCTCCCTGGTGGATCCGTGCTGGATCGGTAGAAAGCACTACGCGGCCGTCAACACACCCACACACACACCCGCACCCACATCCCGCCCACAGGCACGATACATGCATAGCCTAATTGCACCTGTGTGAGGGGACCACGGGGCGCTGTGTGTGACTTATGCGCTGATAAAGAGGTGGGTGATCGATTTGCCTGGCATCGCTTGATTCAGTTTCAGCAGCACCGCGGTGGACAGCTCCCACCAAGAGCTTCTTAGGAAGCTTCTTTGGCTTGATCTTAAGGTTCTCCTAAGAAGGTAGTTAAGAACGCGTCTGGGAAACACCTGTATCTTAGCGCTCCTTTTTAGCCGAACCCTTCTTAAGAGCCTTCTTAAGTCCTTAAGAACGATCGAATCTGGGAAACGCCGCCAATGCTGTTATGTTCCTTAAATGGCTTGATTTAGTGATCAAAGTTTCATTTTCTTAACAATAAAGATGCCGTGTTCATCCATTTAGTTCTCTTATAACTGCACGCCATTATAAAATAACTTCAAATCAAATCCTTAATCATTGATAAAAGTGCGTGCTTCCCCCGCCCCCCCCTCTCAGAAAATAGTTCCGACGTCCATGAAGCCGGTGAATCAGATCAATAGAACTTTTTTTTTTTCTGGTTATCATCTATTGATATTCGGTACGCTACAGTTGTGGTGTCAGAATTTAATGTATTTTATGTACACAAGCAGGAAAGCTTGGGCCGCAGCCCGGCGGAGAATGAATGCTCATTTGCTCATTTATTTGCTCAAACTTGGAGCTATATGTGATCATAATGATGATGAGAAAAGAAAACACATTACCTGAAGGTACTGCCTATACTGAGATTCGAACTCATACTAGCAGAAGATTCTGCTTACTGAGGGAGCTGCTCTACCAGGGGAGCTATACATCAGTCATAATGCTCTCATGTGTCTTATGGATCACAGACCCGCTGCCCCAGCTGACACACATCAGCGTCTGGACATACGTGCTGCTGTCGTGTCGTTTTTTTTTTTTACCCATTGTAGGAGCCATGAATTATTTGGTAGATGTCTTTTTTCTATTAGTAATAAGGTGAAGGGATATTGTTATCTTTTGGTGTTTGCTTTGGTTATGATATTTTATTATGTGGTTATATTGAGTAGGGGAATAGCGGGTCACATGATATAGGCGGGGATATTAGTTAATATAGTCACCTGTTCATTTCTCATTGTCAGTGTGAGAGAGAGGGTGAGCTGGGTCGCCGTATTTTTTGTTGACCGCTATTTTTCTTTTGTGCACTTTATCATGAGTTGATCATTGTTTTTCGTTAATAAAAGGTTAAACTTATCTTCGGATATCAGTGATTTCTTTTAGGAAGCGCGTCATACAATCAGGCCCAACCTCAGTCTCTCAGCGGCTCCTTGGTTCTTTGTAGTCGCTATATTTTGTCAACAAAAAAGGCATTAATTACAAATATCATCAGACGGAGCAACGAGCGGAGATCAAGAGGACGTAAAGAGGAAGAGGATGAAATTAAACAGACATCGGAGATAAAGCACGGAGGTAGGCGCTGGCTGTTAAACAAGTTTAAGGAGCCGCTGACAAAGCGAACTACAGCCAGGTAAGCTCACCTGTGGATGTGCGCATTGAAGTTGTGAATCAATGGAAGGATATCGGCTTGCATATTGACTGCTGTTTGTTCATTGGGAACAATTTCCTGGTTGATTGAGGATTGGGTTCCTCGGCGCAATGCATTCCGATGCTGAATCGACTCCATGCTGTGAAATGTGAAACAATGCTCTGTCTCTGAAGTTGCTGCTGCTCCGCTGCTGTGCGTGATATGGATGATATTGGTTGGATGAATTTCGTTTCTTTCTGTGGATGTGTTTCAAATGCACAAACAATATATCGAGAAAAAATCTAAAGGAAATTAAAGGAGGAAAATGAGTGAAAGAAATGACGTTGAAATGGAGCGTGAAAAAAGACAAACCACACTTACAGCCAAGGCCTGGGCAAATAAAATCGAAAAGCTCCAACATGAACGCAAAATAACTGTGAATAAAATGAAGGCACTCATACCAGAAATGAAATTTGTCATGAAAACAAAGGAAAATGTTTCAAATGTTCAATCTCATTTTGAGAAATTAAATCAACTTTGTGAAAATGCTACTATGTCACATGAGGTTTTGATTCCTTTACTCATGGAGGATGAACAAAATAGACAAAATGAATGGTTTTCCAGCATCATAAAATACAGCAACACAAAAGGTGGCTTTGTGAATCGGAGGAAACACAACGAAATAATAGCCTCAGTTTGCCTCAATATGATCCAACTGCAATAAATGAGGAAGTGCTTCAATGTCTAACAGAAGATGAACCTCAAGTTTCAACTAAAGCTGCATCAATACGCAGTACAGAGGATATGCAAGATGACATAACACCAAGTGACAGTGCATCAAATGTGGGAAGCAAAAACTCTGCTACTGGAAGAAGGTCGGCTGTTTCTACTGCTTCCTCTGCACGTCTGAAAACGGAGGCTGACTTGGCAGCATTAATGGCAAGACAGAAACTGTTAAAGGAAAAACATGAACTGGAGGAACAGGAGGAACGCCTGAAAAGGAAAAAGGAGCAGCTCAAACTGGATGAAGACATTGCAGCACATATGGCAAAATTAAATGTGTTAAGGTCTCAAAGTATCTTAAGTGGAAAGAGTTCCATAACAAGGCATTCAGATGGAATGAACTCTTATTTGGAAAAAGGAAACTCAAAACCAAAAGCTTTCAATGCTAATGCAAATTCATTTATTCCACAAATGTCTGTGAAACAAAGGGAAACTAAACATGACTGCTGGGATCTAAGAACAAGGCCTGAAGAGAAGGCTGCACCTCAGTTTATTCATTATGAGCCTGTGTCACTTAATGAACCCAAACAACATTCAGTGAATCACAATGCAAATGAGAATGCACAAACTGGATACACCTTGAATGCAGGATTTGGATCAAGAGAAGAGAATCAAAACAATATGCTGGGAATTATGAGAAAGCAAAATGAAATAACTACACTCTTAATTCACCAGCAATGTCTCTCATCATTACCAAGGAGAGAAATCCCGATTTTTGATGGGGATCCATTGAAATATAATGCATTTATAAGAGCTTTTGAGAATGGTGTGGATAGAAATACTGAGAATCGCAGTGATAGACTGTATTTCTTGGAGCAGTACACTAGGGGTCACCCTAAAGAACTGGTGAGAAGCTGCCAGCACTTGAACCCAGAAATGGGCTACGTTAAAGCTAAGGCCTTATTACGGGAGCATTTTGGAAATGAGCAGAAAGTTGCCTCTGCATACATGGAAAGGGCTCTTTCATGGCCTCCAATCAAGACAGAAGACATAAAAGCTCTCCAGGACTACAGCCTTTTTCTCAGAGGCTGTTCTAATGCCATGGAAGGGGTAGAATATCTGCATGAGCTAGATCTGCCTGCCAATATGCTCACCATTATAAGGAAGCTGCCTTATAAATTGAGAGATAAATGGAGAACTGTGGCCTATGAACTGCAAGAGAGATGCAATCGGAGGGCTACATTCAGTGACATCACCAATTTTATTGAAAGACAAGTGCGAATCTTAACTGACCCTGTGTTTGGAAATTTGACAATCAATAAAGGTATAAACAAACTTAAACCACATCCTCATTCTGGCATTAAAGGAACGAGCTTTGCCACCACTGTGGCTCCTGTGGAGAACAAAACTCAATCTGGAACTAAAGAGAAGGTACAAACTGTAACTTCAGGGAGGACATGTCTTAGCTGTGGAGGAGGACACACATTGGATTCGTGCCCCCAGTTGGAGAAAAGAACCCACAAAGAGAAGATAGGCTTCTTACGGGAAAAAGGCGTCTGTTTCGGCTGTTTGTGTTTTGGACACATCAGCAAAGATTGCAGAAAAAGGATCACCTGTGCAAAATGTGGTCTCCAACATCCAAGTTTACTCCATATTCCTCCAAAGGAAAAGAACTTTAGTCAAGCAGAAAGGAAATCAGAGGTGGCAGTGGACAGCACCTTGGTGTCAAGTGGGCTCACTGGGGCTGGTGATGATGATTGTAAGCTTCCCATTGTTCCTGTGCAAGTTAAGTCCAAGAAAGGCAGCAAGATCGTTACCACTTATGCTTTCCTAGATCAAGGAAGTACAGCGGTATTTTGCACAGAGGCACTGATGTACAAGCTAGGCCTCACAGGAAAGAAGGCACATATTCTCTTGAGGACCATGGGCCAAGAGAAAGTCGTGAGTAGCCATATTGTCTCAGGACTGGAGGTTGCTGGTTTAGGAGGTGACAACTTTTGTGAACTGCCCAAGACATATACCCAGGAGCGTATGCCTGTCCACAGGGGGAACATTCCAAGAGAGAGGGCTCTTCACGAATGGGCACATTTGAAATCTGTACACCTGCCTGCAATAGATGCAGAAATTGAGCTGCTGATTGGGACAAATGTTCCTAAGGCATTGGAACCACTGGAAGTCATTAACAGTGTAAACGGTGGACCATATGCAATCAGGACAATGCTGGGCTGGACTGTGAATGGACCTCTAAAAGGAGAAGGCGAGGAAACAATGGATTGCGAGAAGCCAGAGGTATCAATAAACAGAGTCTCAGTTGTGAATTTGGAGGAGCTATGGCAGCAGCAGTTCAAGACAGATTTCCCTGAATGCAGTGTGGATGAACAACCTGGAATGTCAAGGGAGGATCAAAAGTTTATGGATTTGGTCACAAATTCAGCAAAGCAAGTGAATGGCCATTACCAGATTAATTTACCATTAAGGAACAAGGAACTCAACATGCCAAATAACAAAAAAATTGTTGAGCAGCGTGCTTTATACCTGAAGAAGAGGCTTCAGAAGGACTCATCATTCCATGCAGACTACATTGCCTTCATGAACGATCTGGTAACCAAAGGTTATGCTGAAAGAGTGCCTGAAGAGGAGTTGGAACGCTGTGATGGTAAAACTTGGTACATCCCGCACCATGGCGTTTACCACCCGACAAAGAGGAAGATCAGAGTTGTCTTTGATTGTGGAGCGGGGTTCCAAGGAACATCTCTTAACGCTCAGCTTCTACAAGGACCTGATCTAACCAGTTTACTGATTGGAGTGGTGACCAGATTCAGGAAAGAATCAGTGGTGATCATGGCAGACGTTGAATCTATGTTTCACCAGGTAAGAGTCCCAGCTGAAGATGCTGATCTGTTGAGGTTTCTCTGGTGGCCCGATGGGGATTTAAATCAAGACCTCACTGACTTCAGGATGATGGTGCATCTCTTTGGAGCAACTTCTTCCCCCAGCTGTGCTAATTTTGCTCTAAGGAAATGTGCAGAAGATAACAAAGAACACTTCAGCCAAGAAGTGGTGGACAGGGTTCTTCATTGCTTCTATGTTGATGATTGCCTGGTGTCAGTGGCTTCAGAGGAGAAAGCAATATCTCTCTATCATGACCTCGTCTCCATCTGTGCAAAAGGTGGTTTCCAGCTTACAAAATGGATAAGCAACAGACGTGGGGTCATGGCCGCAATACCTGAAAATCACAGAGCAAAGGATATGAAAATGTTGGATCTGGATCAGGGTCAGCTACCTGTGGAGAGAGTGCTTGGCGTGGAATGGTGCATTCAGTCAGATACCTTCAGGTTTAAGATTGTGATCAAGGACAGACCACTCACCAGGAGAGGAATTCTCTCAACTGTTAGCTCCATCTATGACCCTCTTGGAATCTTGAGCCCTGTTGTGTTGTCAGCGAAGAAAATATTAAGGGATCTGTGCAGAAGAGCACTCAGCTGGGATGACATCATACCTGATTCGGTGGCTGAAAAGTGGATGAGTTGGCTGCAGGAACTGTGTCGTTTGGAGGACTTTAAAGTTATGAGATGTCTGAAGCCCTCAGACTTCGGAGAAACAACCATGGCACAGCTACACCATTTCTGCGATGCAAGTGAAGATGGCTACGGAGTAGTGACTTATCTGCTGTCACACAATGCGCACTCACAAGTACACAGTGCATTTGTCATGGGATAGGGGCTATAGTGGCTCCACTTAAGTCTGTTACAATCCCTCGAATGGAGCTCATTGCTGCCACCATGGCAAGTCGCATCGATGTCTTGTGGAGGAAAGAGTTACATATGGATCTTCAGGATTCTGTGTTTTGGACAGACAGTGCATCTGTACTAAAATACATCAGGAATGAGACCTCCAGGTTCAGAGTCTTCGTCGCCAACCGAGTCTCCGAAATTCTCAAGGTCTCACAATTTTCTCAATGGAGGTATATAGACACTGCACGCAATCCAGCTGACGTGGCCTCCAGAGGTTTGAAAGTGGATGCATTTCTCAAAAATGTGACATGGGTGTCTGGTCCTCAGTTTCTCATTCAACCTGAGAGTGCATGGCCTGTTAATCCTGAGGATGTGCATGAACTTCCAGCAGATGACCTGGAGGTCAAGAAAGCTGTGGCAGTGAATGCTGTACAAGCTGCAGAGGAGGTTGACACTGTGACTCGCATGATCAATTATTTCTCATCTTGGACTGGTTTGAGGAAATCTGTTGCTTGGATCTTAAGATTTAAGAAATTGCTCTTGGCTCGCTGCCAGAAGAGGAGAAAGTTAAAGCTGGATCTAACACAGTCTGGTCCGGATTTGCAGCAAAGATGTTCATTGGAGAAGGATATGGAGGCTTTCAAAGGGGAGACAGTTTCAAGTTGTCTGTCAGTGGAGGAGCTTGAGAAGGCTGAGTTGGAAATCATCATGTTCTGCCAAAGGAAGAGGTTTCCAGAGGAACTCACCAGGCTACAAAGTGCTAAAGCTGTGAAAGGTTGCAGCCACCTTTATAAACTCTGCCCACTAGTGGAAGACGGTGTTCTGAGAGTTGGTGGTCGACTTAGCAGGTCATCTATGCCTGTGGAGGCTAAACATCCCATAATACTGGCAAACGATTTCCCTATCTCAGACATTCTCCTAAAGCACATTCATCATGAAGTGGGGCATGGTGGTCGTAACCACATGTTATCCAAACTGAGAGAGAGGTATTGGATCACTGGTGCTAGCACAGCCATAAGGAGAGTTCTGTCAAAGTGTGTCATCTGTCGAAGACTGAATGCTCAGCCAGTGTCCCAGCAGATGGCAGACTTACCTGTCGAAAGAGTTACTCCAGATGAACCCCCGTTTACTCGGGTTGGAGTAGATTATTTAGGACCGTTTGAAGAGAAGAGCAGAAGGAGTGTAGTAAAGAGGTATGGCGTAATCTTTACTTGCCTGGCCATACGTGCAATTCACATTGAAGTGGCACCTTCACTGGACACTACCTCTTTCATAAATGCACTCAGACGTTTCATAGCAAGACGCGGTCAAGTCCTGGAACTACGCTCTGATAATGGAACGAATTTTGTGGGAGCATTGCGTGAATTAAGAATAGCCATTGAGCAGTGGAATCAGTCACAGATTAACAATGTACTTCTTCAGAGGGGAATCAAATGGAGTTTCAACCCCCCCGCTGGCTCACATCACGGAGGACCTTGGGAGAGGTTAATCAGGTCTGTGCGGAAAGTGCTGAACTCCACCTTGAATGTTCAAAACCTAGATGAAGAAGGTCTTCATACCGTTCTTTGTGAAGTGGAATCCATCATCAACAGCAGGCCAATTACTAAAGCATCTACAGATCCTAATGACCTGGAAGCACTAACGCCAAACCACCTGCTGCTGTTGAAAACGGTACCATCTTTACCACCAGGAGACTGTCAGAATGCTGATGTGTATGCTCGACGGCGATGGAAGCAGGTGCAATACATGTCTGATTTATTCTGGAAAAGATGAGTCAAAGAATACCTACCTCAACTGCAGGAGCGTCAGAGATGGTCTGGAGTGAAGCGGAACATTATCGCAGGGGATATTGTGCTCATTGTGGATAACACAGCACCATGAAATTCCTGGGTCATGGGAAGAGTACTACAAACTTTTCCAGACAGAAGAGGATTTGTGCGTCAGGTGCGGATTAAAACAAAGAGCAGCTGCCTGGACCGACCAATAACGAAGATCTGCCTACTACAGGAAGCCGAGGCTGGATGAGGAAGAGCTGCCACACTGTGACACTTTGACCTCTAACTTGACTTTGGTTTTGACTGACAGACTTACCACAGAATGATGACCAAAATGACTCTGACCGCCAGTGACATTTGGCTTTATTGATTTGTGACTTAAGAAGAAAGAAGACAAAATATCAATATTGGACTTTGAATGTTAAGATTTTTTTGTGGTTTGTGTCTCCTATTAATATGAATGTGGGTAATTATTGTGGGTAATAACCTAATAATTAGGGGCTGGTGTGTAGGAGCCATGAATTAATTAGTAGATGTCTTTTTTCTATTAGTAATAAGGTGAAGGGATATTGTTATCTTTTGGTGTTTGCTTTGGTTATGATATTTTATTATGTGGTTATATTAGGGGAATAGCGGGTCACATGATATAGGCGGGGATATTAGTTAATATAGTCACCTGTTCATTTCTCATTGTCAGTGTGAGAGAGAGGGTGAGCTGGGTCGCCGTATTTTTTGTTGACCGCTATTTTTCTTTTGTGCACTTTATCATGAGTTGATCATTGTTTTTCGTTAATAAAAGGTTAAACTTATCTTCGGATATCAGTGATTTCTTTTAGGAAGCGCGTCATACAATCAGGCCCAACCTCAGTCTCTCAGCGGCTCCTTGGTTCTTTGTAGTCGCTATACCCATATTGTGGATGTATTTCAATGGGATGATAAAAAAAACATGTTTTTTGAGGAACATGGAATATTAAATGCGAACAACTTTTCATTATATTGCAAGAAAACAACCACACCGGGTCATTTTTGACCCACTTATGCATTTATGGGTTAATGTGGTAAAGTTTTGTAGCTTTGTAACTAGCACCATTGGATTCCCTGACCCTGAAAATGTGGGTTTAGCAGTTAAAATCAACATTCCAGTTTATTCAGAAGCCAAGGTATTACAAATTAAAGTTTTATGGTGGCCATTTTCAAAAAATCAAAATTGCAAATGCAAACATTGATTTTCTGACTCCTTATACAATAACCTTTCCAAAAATGTATAGTTTAGCAAATCCCCCCAAAATTCCCACAAAATTATATAGTGAACCTGACTAAGTCTCTAGTTGTAGGGTGGAGGTGTCTCCAAGTGTCACAAAGGTTTAGATCTTTCATAAAAGCCAATGTGGAGCTGGCTGCTCTGGTCCTTGTCACAACAGAGTCTGAGGACCTGTCCAGAACTGGGTCGAGGCAAAAGTTAAAATATCCACCTATCAATATATTTTCAGAGCATTTAGACACTCTAAGAAATATTTCTTGAATGAAGGAGTGGTCGTCATAATTTGAGGCATATACATTCAAAAATGTCGAGGTTTCAGAATATTGCCTTGAATCAGTACATATCGTCCAGCTGGATCAGAAATGTATTTTTCCATAGAAAAGGATAGATTTTTATGTAGCAATATGACCACTCCCCTTGCTTTTGAGTTGAATGAAGATGCCTATACCTGCTCTACCCATTCCTTTTATAGTGGCCCTTTGTCACTGTCCGCGCATGCTGGTGGTTTAAAGGGCTTGTACGCGTGCCAGTATAGGCGTAGATGCATTCAAGGTGTAAGTGCATAACACAGCAAATGTCCAAGCATTACTTCTTTTTATTGTGGATTTATTAGGCTACACACAGCCGAATATAATAGGTACTCACTATCACAATAGCACAATATTCTGACCTGCGGCGTTACACGCCATGGCACGGTCAAAAACCTGTGTGCGCACCTGTGCTGATTAACCCACCTACCTATATAGAAACAAAGCAATGGCCTAAACAGATACTGCCACCTACTGGCACAAATGTGTACAACACTCATAAACAAAGAAAATGACCAATCTGGCTCCTACACCTTTTTTTATTTTTGATGTTCAGATTTGGTGAGGTGGCTTTCTTGTATAATGCTATCTAAGTTTTCAACTTTTTCAAATAGTCATATACTCTTTTTCTTTTAACTGGTCCATTCAGCCCATTTACATTAAATTATATAAATTTCACTACTTTAGCCATGCTGTTGCCTCATAATAATGCCAAATAAAACAGACACCCAGTTCAGGAATTAACCTCTTCATCCTTTCTGTAAGAGGTGGCTCAGAGCCTGTTTTAGTAACAATATTAATCCTAGAAGCAGTCATTGTATAACTATTTGGCAGCAATTCAAGGCAGAATTAAAGCTGCAAGCAGCGATGAACGGACCCTCGCAGTCCACGCGTGTCGGGGCGTGCTGCTGTCGGTATTAAAAAAGTACGCTGAAGTGCGTAGAACTCCTGGCAATATACACGAAGAACAAATAATGAGACAACTACACTGTGTGACCCCACAGACTCTTAAACAGAGGTTTGTATCCATTAGCAACGCACCACTGCCCTCTGTTGGAGAACGCCTGAATTTACAATCAAAAGTAAATGCAGTTAAGTGGTTGTTTCGTCATTTAGCAATAAAAGCGCCACCTATTGCCCGATTTGCACCAAATTTTGCACAAACTGTCATCGGGCAATGGAACACAGTTAGCAAAGGTTTTGTGGTAATGGGACCGTATTTTGGCAAGATATGCAAGACTGTCTATTTGGAACAAAATGTATAGGACGTTGTATTTAATAACTTGAGTATTCTTTGGAATATCAAAATTCTTTTCACAACTTTTTGTCAGGAGGCTCCACAGATGCTGTGTACCAAGTTTGGTGCAAATCCGTGAAATTGCCTGGGAGGAGTTAGCAAAAGTAGGTTTGCGACATTTTGCGAATGGACATTGAACCAGAGGTGGGGGACTCGAGTCACATGACTTGACTCGAGTCGGACTCGAGTCGCAAATTTGAGGACTTGAGACTTGCTTGACTAACACTTTTAAAAGACTCGACTTGACTTTGACTTGACATTCATAACTTGAGACTTGACTTAGACTTGACACAGATGACTCGAAAGTCGGAGCTCTGCCCCGTTTGAAAGGAGAAGGGGGCCCGTATGTGTAAAGACGTCGCCTCCGAGATGTAGAATGTGTTTTATAGAAGAGAAACACACATTTCAGGACAGAACAGACATGACCTGTGATTTTCAGCCCGCTTTTATTTTTTATATTTATGGAGGGGGAACAATACCTAAGAGTAATATTCTCAGCTGTCAGGATGTGCAGTATGGTGCAGTTCCAGAGTTGATATTAATCTAATCTTATTCTTGTATTCATGGGTTTAAATAAAATTCTAAAATTGATCAACTATGCAATTACATCATATTATTGACTAACCACCCTCTTCTGTTTACTGTGTCATTCATACGAAAGGGACGTCTGATCCCAGCCAGCCTCCCATCTCCCAATACATCAAATCAACAAAAATGTTTTGATGTTGAAAATAAAATTCAACCTTTTCATGACCACTATGTCTACTTACTGATTTAAAAGAGGAAACTTGTAGATTAGAATTTTGTGTGACGTAACTTCTTGTGACTTGCTTGACCCTAGCCATGACTCGACTTGACTTGCTTGAGTTATAGTAATGACTTGACTTGCTTGATTTTCATCACAGTAACTTGGGA
This sequence comes from Pagrus pagrus, assembly GCF_965226575.1. Lineage (NCBI taxonomy): Eukaryota > Metazoa > Chordata > Actinopteri > Spariformes > Sparidae > Pagrus > Pagrus pagrus. The sequence goes on from NC_140195.1 coordinate 32,815,044, forward strand.
CTTGCTTGAGACTTGAAGGTTAAGACTTGAGACTTGCTTATGACTTGCACGTATGTGACTTACTCCCACCTCTGCATTGAACGCACTACCACACCCACCAGGAACAACGTAGGTGAAAGCTTTTGACAACTTTTCATCATCAAGGCATGAGGATGACACTTGGTGACTGGAAAGTCTGTGGCGTGAAATCTGTAGGCCAAGTTAAATAGTTGACGAGGCTTAGAAATGGGTACCTACAAAATGGGAAAAGCCATAAGGGGGTCATCGCAATTGAACTCACTGCCATGCCCACTAGGAATAACATAGGCAAAAGCTTTTTACAACTTTATATCATCAAGGCATGAGGATGACACTTAGTGACTGGGAAGTCTGTGGCGTTAAATCTGTAGTTAAATATTGACGAGGCATAGAAATGGGAGAAAATGGCAGCGAAGTCTCAAATTTGAACCAAAATGGCAGACTTCCCGTTGGACTGAGGGTATGGGTCCAAGAGTGTTTTTTGTGCGTCTGGTCATGATACATAAGTGTACTGAATTTTGTTCATGTATATGCAGGGGCTTAAAGTTTGAAATATTCCAAGGGGCGCTATGGAGCCATTTAGCGCCACCTGCTGGTCTTTTTTGGTGTGTGAGTTACAGGGGCCAGTCTATACCACCCCTATCAATTTCAAGTTCACGAAGACCATAGATTATAAAATTTTTCGCCAAGCCTAATGTGTTTGCCAAATAAAATCGTGTTTTTGTCCATGTTCAGGCAGTGAAAAATGCGATCATTTCTGACAAAGAAAAAAAACAAATAAATTAAAAAAAAAAATAAATCATCCGAAAAACAATAGGGACCTCGCAGGTTTCCTGCTCGGGCCCTAATTAGAAAAAACAAAACAAAATCAGAGCTCTTTGCCGGTAAGAACAGTGGTCAAATACAGACAACGTTATGTGAAAATTAGATGGCTCTGGTTAAATTGCAATATCTTTGCTGTCAGCTTCTGCATCTAAAATACTGTCTGCCATTGTAGTAAAACGAAAATAAGTGGAGTTATATCCTTAAGTATAGGTTACACTAACCATTCAGGAGTGTCCTGTATAGCTCAATTGTTCCCTGCGCCCGTGAACGCATCACTTGGACTGGCTCGTAGCTTCTTTAGGTGTTTTGAAGAATCGCCACTGGCCATTGTAGAAGATCCTCAACATCACGCGGTGAAGCAATGCGAAAGGTATTTCTTTGCAGTCAGCTCCTTCTTCACCTGGTCATACTCTTTTTGGCGTCTGGCGACAGCGGGGCTCACATCAGGTTATAACATGACAGGTGTGCCAGCGTGTTGAATGGTGTTTCTCTCCTTCGAAGCAGCGGCACGTATGACCCTCTCTCTGTCATGATACTTCAGAAATCTGATTATGACGGGTCTCGGCTTCTTGTCCGGTGGTGGTCTGGGGAATAATGCCCTGTGTGCCCGCTCTATGACGATGGGATCGGAGAAGTTGTCAGGGCCAAGGGCAGAAGGGAGCCAGTCAGTGAAAAACTTTACCGGGTTCGTGCCTTCACAGCCCTCCGGTGGATTTATGATACGAATGTTGTAGCGCCTGCTGTTATTTTAAAGCCGATCAACTTTTTCAAGTAGGTAGTTTTGTTTGCGAAGGTGAAGCACTGTCTTGTCTAGACCCGCCATTGTCCTCTGTGGCGCCAATGCGGTCTTCTGCCTCTAACTCTCGTGACCAGGCCACTTATGGTTTTATCCAAGTTGGTAATAGTATTGTTGAGTCCCATCATTTTGGAATCAAATTGGGCACCAACTTTTTGGTTTCCTCCTCGAATCTCTCTGAGAACGTGGGTCAAACTCTCACGCGTGTTTTCTTTTTTCTCCGCTGTGCGTGCCATGTCGGTTGTCGTTAGCATGTGGATAGCTGGAGCTAGCAGTAGCATCTTCAACATCCACTGTGTGGAGAGGACTCACGGGGTTGTTTTGCTTCCCTTTTGACCTGCTGTCTATGTGCCTGTTTGACATGAACTTTGGTCAGGAGCCTGGGTGGAATAAGTCAGTAAAAGGATCATTTTAACTGGGTATTGTCAGGAGCTCTCAGTGGCTTGTCTGTCAATCCTCGCTGCATCACGTTACTCCCTTGAGTACATTTACATAGTTACATTCCATTACTGATGTAAAAGAATTAAACACTGCATATACTACATGTCACCATTGTTTTTGTTTTTTTTATTATTGAAGACAGTTGCTACAAAACTGAGTTATCATCTTTTTCTTTTCTTTCTTTACTTTATATTTTCTTGTTTTTTTTATAAAATAAACCAATAACAGTATTACAAATAATTCAAATTGATACATCATTCACAGGTATGCCATCAAATATACATTTATACAGAAAACATAAAATAGAAAAACAAAAGTCCAAGTGAGATCACAGTGGTAAGGGCTGAGAAGAGAGGCTTGCGTGCTTGTGGGTGAACCATCTTGAATCTAACATTAACCTCTGTGTCCCATGTGGTTTGGACCAAAAAAACATTCCAGGAAATATCTTTAAAACTCCTGGCTACACAGAGTAGAAATGCTTGCAGGGTCACACCAGGTCAGGCAAAAAGGAACATTGTGCGGTAAAGGGAACATGTGCTGCATAAAGCTGAAATACTGGATTCAGAGAAGTAATTTTCACTTATATCTCCCGGGGAATTGGCAAAGGTTCGATGTAGACTTAACAATACATTCAAACTGTAAAAATACAGCTGGAGATGCCACGACTTCCCGGCCCAAACACTTGTTTTTGTTCCCACAAAACACACAGTTTCAGACTGTGTTCAATATCCACCTCTAGATATGAAAGACAGGTCACAGACGTGTAATGTGAACGTGATGTAACTATAATGTTTTTTAGGAACGTCCATCTGGTGTGAACGTGCCAGTGGTTCGACAGAAACATTAACTGCCAACATTTTATCCTAGCTACTGGGCTGTTTTGAAGGCATTTTTATCTAACTACTCATTCACCTCTTCACTGATACTCCTTTCCCACAGTCTGTTCTCTTAACTTACCAGTTAAGTAGTTAAGTAACAGCATGTACATAATGGAACTAAATTTACGTTCGTAACATAGGTACCCAAACCCTAAGTTTTCCTAAAACTAAGTAGTTTTAGTGCTTAAACCTAACCAAGTAGTTTTAGTGGGGTAGTTTCCCTGCCTAAGCCCACGTACACTGCAGTCAGCGCCGCCCCTCCCTAGACGCAGAACACGCGCTGTGCATAGGGCCCCACGAGTCGTGGGGGGCCCCATTTTGCGTAAGGGGACGCATTCTCTGCAAATGCGCCAAAGATGCGCATCGCTGCCGTGAGGCGCGCTTAGAGCACCGAGTCAGACCGAGGCAGGAGAGAAAAAAAAGAGACGAGTAATCTGACACCGCACACGTTGCCGCAATGATTGACAGCATGCAGCATCTGACCAATCAGCGGTCAGATGCGCCGACAGGCAGTTTGATGCAGGTGGAGAGATGGCGTCCAAACGGCAATATGAATCGGGAGCAAGCACAAAAAAGACAAAGTCAAAACAAGAGGAGGCTCGTGCTTCACTTGAAGGTGGGTATGTTGTGGCATGAACACCTCAGCTGCTAGCATGCTAATCATGAGACAGAAGAGAAGATAATTCTGTCTAGATGTGGACTGGAGATTAAATTTTCCAGCGGCCCTGATTATCATTTATTGAATGTCTTCTTAACTGCATCTACATTCACCTCTGTTGAAAAAGGAGCGGTTAATTGACCAGTTGGTGGTCGTATGTTGGCTCAGGTTTATAGCCTATCAATCTATGCTATCAATAGAAGTTTTGGGCTATTTTTATGGAGGTAAAATGTCGCCATCTTTTGGTGAATTTAATTCATAAGTCATTTAAGATTAGATAAGAAAAATTAAGATAATCCTTTATTTGACCCACAATGGAGAAATGTAAAGCGTTGCAGCAGCAAACAGCAGTGTAGGAATATAGAACCTAAGTACTAAATGTAAAAATAAGTATATAAAAATATTTAGATATAGAAATATCATCAAATCTTAATGAATATTATTAGCTGTAGTCGTATTTGCATTAATTGCATTTTAATCTTTGTGAGGCTAGTATTCACATTAATTTCATTGTGTAATTTACCAGTAAGACCAAAACAAATCTTAATAATCTGCTTGTATGGTGGATTTCTTGTCATAACAGGGTCCATGCTGAAGTTTGTTACTAAGGGTGACACAGAGCCAGCACCCAGTGTGTCACAAGGGCCATCAGGCACCATGTCTACTGAAGCAGCCTGCATCTGTTAAAGGCTTGTTCCATTGTTGAAAGAGGCTGTTCATTTGATTTGTTCCTACTAATAAAAGGTTGTAAACCTAAATGGCATTTTGTGATACAGTCATTTTGTAAAGGGGGGGGCCTCAAAATAAAATTCTGCTTAGGGCCCCAATTTTGCCAGGGGCGGCCCTGACTGCAGTGGTCATGTTGTTTTGGGAATGGTCATATACCTATGTCATTTTGGGAGTCATTGGCAATTGACCTAATCAGTTGTTTAGGTACAAGGGTGTGCAGGATAAATAGTGCATCAAGAAATTGTTTCAGCACGTTACTTAGTAGAGGTGGGTGCAATTCATCGATGTGGCGATGCATCGCGATGCTTCACGTGACGATTCGGCATCGATTAATTAACGTCGATGCCTTGATGCTGCTGACTGTCAGCTGTTGTGTAGCGGCAAGCTACGAATGGTCGCTACTTTCAAATTAAAAGCCCCCCGCTAAGAACCCAGTTCTAAAATCCAATGGGGTGCAATGTAAAGCTCTTATTTTGAAGACAACTTTGTTGTCACTGATCACTGCCCAACTTCGTGCTTCACGCCACGTCACGTCACATGTTTACGCCTCATTAAATCCAGGGCTTGACTGTTTTCAGTGTTTTCCGCCAATAGAGGGGGCTCTCCTGCAAGTGGAGCTTTCCCTGGTCAAAGTTAAGTAGGTCAAAGTGCAAATGTTTACATAGTCATAAAATATTTTGTGTCTTTGAAAAATACAAGTCAAATGTTCAAAAAACCTTGTTATTTACTTTGAGTGTAGTTTTAGAGGAACTGAGTTAATTGATAGGCTATTTATTTACAAATATAGCCACAGATGAAGACAAAATCAATCTTGTATGGAAAAAAGCATTACAAATTGCAATAATCGAAGAATCGTGGCCAATAATCGAATCGAAGCTCCCATAATCGAAATCGAATCGAATCGTGAGGTACCCTTGTTGGAACACCCCTATTACTTAGTGAGCTATTAACATTGACAGACAACAGAACCATGCTAGCTCTTTTAACCTGCTGCTGGTCATAATGCTGACTACTGTATGTTCTGACTCCAACACTGTACTTAACATGCCTCTCTAAGAGAAAATTAGGAATAAGGAAGTGGAAAACTACTGCCAGAATCAGGCACTTTTCAGCTCTATGCAAGTACCGAAAAGCAGCCACAGTGTAGTTCAAGCATGGGCCAGCACATGGACGAGGATGGCGCAGAAACAGTCAAACAATTACAATGTTCTCTTTTAAATTGTACATAAATAGGTCCTATTCAAGTGAGGTCATTTTCTATTTCTGTGTTTGTGAATTAGCCCACATACAAAGACAGAATCTGTATTTTGGCTCTAAACTCACAGGATGATTTCAGTATCAAAAAAGTAATAAAAATAGCATCAGGTGATAGGGCTGTAACACTGTTATGGGTGAATGTGTTGTGCAATATTTTCTCTCAATGCTACATAGTTAATGTATTTTCAGTTGCCAGAGTTGCTATTCACAAAATAATACAGATGTTTGTGTGGTAATTTGATACTTGAGATATCTTCTATGTAAAACAATCTAAAAAAAATGTTCACTTTACTTTTAATGATTGTTCATGTATATTGTAGTATGCTTACATTTGTAAGATAGGCTTTAAATAATTAAAGGAGAATTCAGGTATTTTTAAACCTGGGCCTTTTATTTACAGGATTTGATGTTAAAGATTCATTCTTATCAAAAGCTTTGGAATCTGTCTATTAGACTGCCTCTGCTGGCAGCTGCGACATGGCTATGATGGCTGCAATGTAATCCTTTGGGGCAACTCCAATTGTCAAAGTTGCGTCCACTAAAAGTTCTTGTTTTTGCCACTGATAGGGGGAGGTTGTTATGAATAAGTGTCTGACAATATTAAAGAAATGATTTCTACAGACCTTTTTTGTTAAATAATACGATCCTTTCTGTAACCAGAAACACAAGTCTCATTCAAGTCTTGCTCTAAAATCATGTAAGAGGTGAGCTGTTGCAGGAAGTTGACAGTGGAAATGTGAATTAGAGCTTGAGAGAGAGATGGAGTTTACCTACAGGAACTGCCAGCAAGAATTTATTTGCAAAGTCATGACTGACTATTTAAAGATATAACATGTAACAATTCTGCATTAGCATGTCTTAAAACAACTAGACCTTTTTTCTATATTTTGTTGAGTTGTAAGTTGTACTTACACAACTTACATTTTCTCAAAGTTCTCAAGTTTCCAACAATGTTGGAAAGAAAGAAATCCCCAAGTTTACTCAACATAACCATGTGTTTCATTTGGTGACTGCCATTACTTCCAGGGTAGGGAACCTAAGCCAAATAAAACTTTGAAACATTAACTCATTCATGAACATTTGTGCCTGAGACAAGTCAGAAAGATTTTCATCACTTCACTGGCAGATTTTCATTCAGAATACAGCCAGAATACTTTACTGTAAATTAGCTGTAAGCTAATGGTAGCATGTAATGGTACACACCAAGGGTGTGTGCATCTGTGTTTGAATTCAGGTCAACCTCTCAGTAAATTCAGCAATCACTAGAGACTCTGTTCTCTCTCTTCCTTTCCGCTCTCCTCTCTGCAATGTTATGTTCTTTAAGAAAAGTACATTTCCCCTCCAGCTCCAGTCAACATTACAAAACATAAACACCCATCTGTGGAGGTCACCTCTGTGGACTCCTGCTGCAGTAATGTTGCCAAATGGGAGTTAAGAGAAATCCACTTTTTAATCCCAAAAGATGATAGTACAAGTAATCTCTGAGCTCTCCTCCAATTGGTAAACGGATCAGAGCAGAATTTGGTACCCAGCTGTTTATTCCTCCAGAGGCTCTAGGTCTGCACATGACTCTTAGTGGCTATGCCTTCACCAGGCCCTCCACACACAACTCTGCAAATGTCTATTGTTTTGTTTTGATAGAGAGTCCCCTAGCTGCAGCAGTTACATTTTGTGCGTTTAACTGATTTTGACAATCTAGATGAGTCAAAAACTGTAACAACACACCTTGTGTGTTTCTGGTAACAAAACTGATCTTATTATTTAACAAAAAGGTCCATCTGCATAAGACTAAATTCTGAAATCTTGTCAGACACTGAAAATAACAACTTCAACCTGTCTATACAACTTCAAACAAGCACTTTTAGTGGACTTAACTTTGACAGTTGGAATTGCCCCAAAGTATTATGTTGCAGCCAGCTGAGGCAATCTACTTGGCTGATTCCAAAACATTTGGTAAGTATGAATCATTTACACATCAAAACATGTAAATATAAGGCAAAGGTTAAAAAAAAGAAGAACAAAAATCCCTTTTTAAAAGCACAAGAATTTGAACTATACAGAGTTTTTCTCTAAAATGTACTAATTTAGAAAGCTAGATTAACATTAGCAATGTTAGTTTGAACAGTAACTGCTATTACAGAGTGAATGTGCTGTCTGCGCCCAGTGTGCCAAAACACACTGAAATGTGCATACCATGCATATGTACAGCACTGAACAGTGTCTTTGTGTGTCTAATACACTTAGGACCATTGTTACAATAATGCCACACATACTGTAGTATGACAAAATAGTGCAGACTGGTATTGACAAATCTGACTGAACAACATTTATTCAATATCAAAGGAAAATGGAGGATGTGAAAAAGAAAATGTTGGAAGAGTTTCAAAAAGAGAGATGTGGAAGCACCTTTTATAGACTGCAGTCATTAAAATGCAACACAAGTTGTGTGACTCCAGGAAGTTTGACATAGAGCACAGGGCACAGCCACAGTGTGCAGTATGTCTAATGCGCTTTTGAGATAAGCCAGCCTTGTACAGTCCACTAAACATAGAGAAAAATGCTCAAACATAAACATGCACCAGTCAATATTTTACAAGTAAAGCAGTTCAGTGCATTTCTTCAAACCTCACTGTACACGTGTATGTAACAATCAGATGAGGGAGGTAAAAGTGCCTGGCAGGATTAACCCACTGTGGCCATCTTGACTGCAGTTTCCTGCTTTGCCCAGTTGGTAATCCAGCCTCGTGAAAGGATGAGATTCACATGAAATGAACAATGACAGAGTTCAAAGTTCAAGCCTGCACTGTATTTCAAGTGAGAGCTTTAGTTGCTGTAACTCAAAATGTATCATTTAGTGAGCAGATAATAAGGAAGAACTGACCCATAAAAAAATGGAAAGAAGAGGTGTATTCCCTCCAGAGATTAAACAGTTTGCAATTTCAAAACATCAACTGTCAGCCTGGAGAAAATTTGATGTGTTAGGGGGTGCTATTGGGCGCTATCACAATATCAGTTGTACCTCACACAAATTGAGGACCTTCTGACCATTTACAAACAAGGTAAAGAAGCATGTACAATACATCAACAGTGAGTGGGTAAACCTGTGCTTTGTGCTAGTACAGTGTAAGGAAGATGCTAAACATGCCAAATGTCCTGATGCCAAAAAAGAATCACACAGACATCACATGACCCAAGGTGAAAATTCACTTTTTTGTACTGTGAAGTATAAACTATTGTCATAACTGCATAACATTTATAAAAAGCACACTTTTATCAAAATTCACATTTTTTAAATACCAACAAAATAGAGTTCTGAGAGTGTACAGTTTCTGTGATGTCTAAAAATGATGTTCCCTTTACACCACCTGCTGGTACAATACTCAGCATCTCACCTCAGCTGGATCATTTGAAACGATAAAAGGATTATACACATGGAGAGAAAATCAGAGCAGAGTTGAAGGCCCCATTATTCATGGTGTCAGGCCTAGAGAAAACCTGAGAGGATTAACGCTCATTTTGAAGGAAGTCATGATGCTTTCTTCCTCATGAAGAACAATGAAAGAATCAGCTGTTTGTTTGAATGGGGAACAGCTTGACGTTCCGAAACACCTCCATTGCGAAACCCCTCCATTCCGACACACCCCACTCCGACACACCGCTGTTCTGAATCCGACTTTCAAGTTCCAATTACTTCCCAGTATGGTTAGGGTTAGGGGTTAGGGTCAGGGGTACCACAATAGCCTTTTCGGAATAGTGGGGTCTTTAGAAAAAATGGGAAACCACGCCATTACAATGAATGGAAGTCTATTTTCGGAACAGCGGGGTTTCGGAAAAGCGGGGTGTAACCGTTTGAATGCATATTACAGTCTGTGTGTAAAGCAGTGATGGCAGCGTGAATGATTCTAACAAATGCAGAAGTAGCATAACACTGTTATGGTGCTGTAGACCCAAAACCATACCACAATCTTTCCCTAACCCTGCCCAAACCTTAAGATAAATTCACCCAAAAATGAAAGTTCAGTCATTTTCTTTAATGCTGATGGGAAGTCAGGTGAAGTTTTGTAGCCCACAGAATATTTCTGGAGCTTCACAGCAAAACAGCGTTGCAGCATTCCCCTAAACAACTGAAGTAGATGGGGACTTTTTAAAACATAAATAAACTTAAAATGGCCCCATATGTAATGTGTAATTCAGTGTAATCCAAGTCTTCAGAAGCCCAGAGATCTCAAATTGATTTGAAAAGACATTTACACCCTCAACATGCAGTTAAGCTTGTGCACCATCTTCAGACAGGGTGAGCACCAACAATTTTAGCTTAGCGGCTACAGTGAAGATTTTGGTTTGAGAAAAGGTGTGATTAACATTTTTCAAATCAGTTAACCAACTAGGGACTTCCGGTGACCTGCATTACACCAGACGAGCTGTCTGGAGCCATTTTATGTCTGTTATATTTTAATTAGGGCCCGAGCAGGGAACCTGCAAGGACCCTATTGTTTTTGTAGTGAGCATTGCAGTGAGCATTTTTTCTCCCAAATGATCGCATTTTTCACTGCCTGAACATACCCCAAAACTCACCAAACTTGGAATATATGTCACACCTGGCGAAAATTTTTATAATCTGTTGTTGTTGTGAATTTCCATCACTAGGTGGCGCTGTAATCAAGGAAAGTGCATTTTGGCTTATAACTCCCACATACTTTGTCGCACATTCAAAAACCTTATATCCACGCCTTCAGTGAATTCTGCTGAATCTCGTGATGTAGGCCACGCCCATATCCCCCAACCGTTTTTTTTCGCTACCTCGCGAAATGTCGCAAACCTACTTTTTCGAACTCCTCCCAGGCAATTTCACCAATTTCCACGAAACTTTGCACACAGCATCTGTGGACCCTCCTGACAAAAAGATATTAAAAGAATTTTGATATTCCAAAGAATACTCAACTTATTAAATAACAACTTCCTGCACATTTCCTTCAAAACAGGAAGTCTTGCATATCTCCACATTGGTTCGTCCGAATGACATGAAACTCAGGATAGTACTTCCGCATGAGCCCCTAAGGCTCTGTGGACAATCTTGCCCGATGACCACTAGGTGGCGCTCTTTAAATTGAAGTATTTTATATCTCCACATCGGTTGGTCGGATTAACACAAAACTTGGTACACTCATTGCCAATGCCCTCCTCAGGACATCTGTTGAAGCTTTTACCGATCCGCCACTAGGTGTCGCTCTGGTGCCAGTTTCATTAGGGCCCCAGCAGATAACCTGTGATGTCCCTATTGTTCAAAAAACATATATCCACGCGTTCCCTGAATTCTGTTGAATCTCCTGACATAGGCAACGCAAATTTGCGGCCAGGTTTTTTTTCCGCAAATTCGCAAAATTACCAAAACCTACTTTTTCGAACTCCTCGCAGCCAATTTCACCGATTTCCACCAAACTATGCAAACACCATCTGTGGACCCTCCTCACGAAAAGTTATTAAAAGAATTTTGATATTCCAAAGAATACTCAAGTTATTAAATAACAACTCCCTGCACATAACGTTACAAACAGGAAGTCTTGCATATCTCCACATTGCTTTGACAAAATGACATGAAACTCAGGATACTACTTCCCCATGAGCCCCTCAGGCCCTGTGCAAAATCTTTGCGGATGACCACTAGGTGGCGCTCTTTAAATTGAAATATTTTATATCTCACATCGGTTGCTCAGATTAACACGAAACTTGGTAGAATTATTGTCAATGCCCTCCTGAGGATATCTGACGGAGTTGTTACCAATCTGACACTAGGTGGCGCTCTGGTGCCAGTTTCACCCATTTCACCCATTTGCACCAAACGTTGCACACAGCATCTGTGGACACTTTATTACTTAATCACGAAAGAACAGCTTGACTGCCTTCACTTAAATGTAGGGTTGTCAAAAGTATCGAAATTCAAAAAAGTATCGATACTAAAATGTTGTGTCCGGATACGATACTCATTTTCAAAAGTATCGATACCACCATCCATCCCCCCCGCCCCCGGCGCCGAGCCGCCGACGCTGCGTCCTTCTCCCTCTCTGCCTTCACACACACAGCAGCGGCACCCTCCCCATCACCGTGACGTGCATAATAACAACAGAGCATGGCCAGTGCTGCTGCAGGAGGGCCAAATCAACCAGTTTTGGTTGAAAATGAAAGAGGGAAAAGTGTTGTTTGGAGGTATTTTGCCTTCGAGTCTAACGAGCACGGAAAGCCGAATGACTTGCATAAGCCTGTGTGCAAACACTGCTACAAGGCGGTGGCGACCAAGTCAAGTAATACTTCCAACTTCGCGAAACAACTTAAGGACCGACACCCTGGCCTTTACAGTGAATTTCGACAAGTTAGTGTCTTTCGTTTCAAACTTATTACTGATGTTATCGTGGCCGGTGGCCCGCATTGTTGTTAGCCGTGTTATTATTAGCCATTAGCTGCAGCTAGCGATTAAAGGCTGACGTCACGTTAATGATTATAAACAACGTAAAAAAAAAAAAAAATGAATCGGGCATGCCCATATTACGTTTATAGACACAGTGTCAGTGTACTAAGTTTACATAAATGTTGATGACTGAAAAGTGTTATTTTCTCTGTTAAAGTCCCAGAATGAAGCAGAGAAAAGTCGACCTGCAACCAAACAGCAACACACACAGCCAACTCTACCTGTGTGTGACCTATCTGTGTTTGACCAACAACGAAAATATGATGCCAAGTCCCCAGAATATTTAACGTGTGGTTCTGTTAATTGTTACATGTTGTAACAGAGGTTATTTTTGCATTTTTCTCGTTAATAAAAGTATTTCTTTTAAATTTTGGGGTCTTTTTTTTAATCCTTGTGGTATCGAAAATGGTATCGAGTATCGAATATTTTCCTAAGTATCGGTATCGAGTTGAAAATTTTAGTATCGTGACAACCCTACTTAAATGACATTTAACCCCTTCCTGAACTGTCCCAAACACAGACAGTTAAGACATGCTTTCACAATAATTGGGCAATGGGGCCGGGTGAGCGGCATGCCCCAACAGCAGCACGTCCCGACGCACGTGGACTGTGAGGGCCCGTTCATCGCTGCTTGCAGCTTTAATTTTCAGTTGTTATTTTATGTTCTGAAATCACTCCCTGTCTACTTCAGTTGTTTAGGAAAATGCTGCAATGCTGTTTCGTTGTAAAGCTCCAGAAATCTTTTGTGGACTGCGAAACTTCACCCGACTTTCCATCGGCATGGGGATGAGTAATTAATGCCTGAATTTCCATTTTTGGATGAACTTATCCTTTAAGCATAACAGCTGACAGGCACATGATTCTTGGAATTGTATAAAGGGTTTGGAAGCTACTGACAAACAATGATGTCCTGCCAATCAGGGCATCAGATTGTAAAACGCTCACATTGGTTTAGTTTGTTGTATGACTTATTATTGTTCTTGTGACAACTACAAAGTAAATATTGAGGCTGTTTCCTTAGATTCTATTAAGGACTATTTGCCCTTTCATTCTGCAAAGTGAATTATGTGTGACAGCCTTGTCAGACCAGGATTATTCAATGTGTTGGTGTGGTTCCTGGAACATCATAATTAATGTTGCTCCAGGACCATCATGGATACTGACCAATCATATTTTTGTAATGTTATAGCTTAGCAACACAGGGAAAAAGACTGGAAAATTACACTCATTGGAGAAGTTATCCTTTCAAACGCATGTTTAACATTGTGAAAGCGTCCATTTTAACCCAAACCATGTTTTACTAACCCTAACCAAGTATTTTGGTTCCCTGAACCTAACCAAATAGCAACAGAAATCTGAAAAGAAAAGGAAAATTAATGAACTGAGAGAACTGAATGACAATATGTTCTAAATGGGATACAAAACATGATCTCCTGAGTGAGAGTCTTATACTCAGCCCACTCAACCATGACGGCTTGCTCTCAGGTGTGGTTTTCAACACTGATTTTATAGGTTAAAATGAACATCCTGAAGCAGCATTAATGATAATGTTCCCAGAACAACACGAGCTGCCAAACTGTGACATCAGAACAATGGGATTGCTTAATTTTAATGATGGAACTGGGACAACACTAATTATGATGTTCTTGGAACAACAGATACGCTAGGTTATCAGATACACCATTATTTGACAGCTCACCCCTTATATTGCATACAAGACAAGTTATCATGGACAGTCACAGCATTGCAAAACACTGTCAAGGAAGAGACACTGCCAATCCATGCATTTTTTAAGGAGTTGAAATATGACAAATAACTTCTTCTCTGTCCTCCATATTTGTCTTTTTAGTATATGCTGACACTTAAACACATGGGATCAGACACATGAGGTGAGAAACAGATCTTGTATTATGAAATATTTGATCTAAGGTGAATGCCAAATGCTTCTGTACGACCTGTGTTAAGTTTGAGCTGGGATTGAATTTTGGAATTTGGGGCACTATTGGTTATTTTCTTTAAATCAGGTAGTGTGTGAACTAATTAAGACATTGAACTACTCACACAGTGGAGACGACTGTATTTAACCCCACCCAGTTTTTTGTTTTTGTGGGCCATAATAGGGCAGCGTAGTATTGATATGTATAAGATGACAACTGTGTTGTCACTGTAACACTGAAACACTAAATTCTCTTTGACAACTGAAAACAATCGGCCTGTAAGAGCGTACTATCTTTAGCTCAATACTCATGTGCAGCACTGAGAAAGCTCCAGCTGCAACATATATCCCTATACACAGCTCGGAGTAAATGGCAGTGAAATCCCAGTGAATGATAGACAGTGTATGGCTCGATCAAAATTGACATATGGTCCATTTCAGGTGACAAAAGTGTATTAAAATACAAAATAAAAATCACAATATCAACAAATTGGCTGTAAAAATATCAGTTTTCAGGCCATTTTATGGCATTTTCAGTTGACCAGCTCACGACATTTTTAAAGTCAATGGCTTGACATTAGCATCATGGTTGTTTTGTCTATTCACCAGTCCAAACAACTTCTGCAGTTTCTGGCAGCACAGCCATTGAAATACTTGAGGTCTCATAGGGCCCAGACACACCAAAACGACATCATAGAACTAGCAGCAACAAAGGCTTACTGTTACATCACCTCACATTGCCTGTGTATCAGCTAAAAAGCTGCACTTGAACACACTGTCAACGTCCGACGGCCAACTAGCTTGTACACACTGTGCCTGCATGAGAGGATGTAACTCTCCATACCACCAGGTGGCAGTAGTCTGTATTCATCATTCAAAAAGGGAAGACTCCAGACTGCAATTATATACAAACCGTTATTATGATAAAGCAGCATTACACCATTCTTGCTAATATAGCCACTTCTAATTGACCTAAATGGGTGAAATCATGGATACTACAGCAACAGGCTTGAGGTGCTTTCCCTTTCTTTTTCCATTTCTCTTCCCTTCCCTTAGCTGATTGGCCAATCACAGTGATTTCTCTCACTGATGGGCTCCGCTGGTGATTCTACCCGTTCAGTCAGTCTGAAAGCTGACAGCAAAGGCCGACTAGTGCCAACGGTGTGGGACATACCACAACAACTAGGCCCACAGACGCTCAACGGCTTTCCCGACATTGCCGACAGTCGGCCATCAGCCTGGTGTGTCAGGGCCTGATTTGGTGGCACCTGTGGTTACTACGAGTAGTGGCAAGTATGTTTTTGTAATATGGATCCCATAGTTCTATTGCAAATCACACATGTATGAACTACTGGTAGAAGCAAACTCACATTCCTAGTGTAAGCAGTGTGGCCAAAACAACTATACTAAAGAAGACTGGGATTTTGTGAATCCCTTGTGCATAGACAGGCTATTTGAAGCCTTTATGGACTCCAGTAGCGACAATGAAGACTATTATATACAGGCAATTGCAGAATGCAAATACATTTAATGTCCATTACTGTGAAACCTCCGCCTTAAAAGTACCAAATTGGGGTTTGATAGTATGAAAATGTTATTGAAAAACTTTAAAATAGCCTAGTTTACCAGGCACCCGCATTGTGCCCTGTTGACTACCAGTCAAAAGACGGCCCACAACACTGAGTCACAGCTAGCAGTAAGAGTGTGGCAAATTCTGAAAACAACAGGTGCTACCAACTTAAAGTAATAAGGTAGTCTGCATTGTGCAGTAGCCAACAAGTTGAATTCTGTTTTTCATTTTAATTCATTTTTATTTTCAACATTGAGTCTCAAATTTAAATAGAAAACATTGTTGAATGTTTGAACTTGATGATAGTGGAACAAAGTGTTGTGTGTTATTTTAAGGGATAAATTAAACAAAGTGTCCTTT